>NC_057805.1:276810972-277110972 GCF_018294505.1 Triticum aestivum
TTCAAGCTTGTCCCTCCTTTTATAGTTGTCGCACCGGGCACAGGGGCACCAGCTTATTCTCTGGCCATTTGCAAATGCGGCTATCACAAACCCCCTGGTTTTTGTTAACCATTCACCAGTCATGTCTTCCTGACTAGTGTGACCAGTGTACATCCATGCATGATCACTCATACTGCATAGCTACTGGACACACAAGAAATATATACATAATTCAGCAAACCATATCCATCGGTTAATGGAGTTTGTCACTTTTATTACGTCCATGCAACCTAGACAATAATGGGTAAAGATTGGTCCTAATCCCACCCGAGTATGTGTAGATTGAGTTCGTTTTCCATGCTCTGCTCGGGATCCGACGCATGTTCTCCCCGATGTTCTCCTGATACATGTCTCGGCAACAAGCAGAGAGGATGTGTACACGGAGAACAACAGGGAGGCACTGATGAAATTCTGCATCGGATCTGGAGCAAAGCATATGGGAAAACGAACACAATCTACACATACTCGGGCTGTCCATGGATAATGTTGGACAATTCGAAAGAATCACGGTTATAAATATGCAAATGCATGCATATTTATAGATGTAACCCTTCCGAACAGGAAACTCATAGTGGTCACGCATACTGATGATTGAAGACACCTATAGCTAGCAAGTTTCATCGGCACAAAGACCGAAACAGAGCAATTGAGGGGGGGGAGGAGGAGATGTCATTTGTGCTCACCCATGAACGCAGGGGCGGAGCTCGTCGAACGCACGGCGAGGTCGACGAACACCAGACCCTCGCAGCGATGAAACAACTGCACATTTCAAACCACCTGATCAACACAAATATGATATGTTTCATAACCAAATCGAAAAATATATGACCTAACTCATAATTCACAATTATATGATCTCGCCGGCCTCTGGAAGGCCGAAGAGCACCTTTTCGGGAGGTGTCGGGGGTCAGGGTGTCGGGGGTGTCGTGTCGGGGTCAGGGTGCTGTGTCGGGGTCGGGGTGCCGTTTCGGCGTCGGGGTGCCATGTCGGGGTTGGGGTGTAGCGTCGGGGTCGGGGTGTAGCATCGGGGTCGGGGTGTCGGGGTGTCATATCGGGGTCGGGGTGTCGGGGTCAGGGGGTCGGGGTGTCGAGGTCGGGATGGCAAATCCTCGGCCCTTCGACCCCTTGGCGGCCCTTGATCCTCAACCCGTTTTCCCCTTGACCCTCGACCCCTCGACACCTCGATCCTCGACCCCTCGACCCTCGGCTTGTTTTCCCCTCGATCCTCGACCCCTCGACCACTCGGCGACCCTCGACCCCTTGGCGACCCTCTTTTTCTACTTTTCCGACTTCTTTTTTCATCATCTCCTTCTTCTACTTCTTTTTTTTCATCTTCTTCTTTATTCTTCTACTTCTTCTTTTTCTTCTTCTTCTTCTTCTTCTTCTTCTTCTTCTTCTTCTACTTCTTCTTCTTCTTCTTCTTCTCCTTTTTCCTCTTCTTCTACTTATTGTTCTTTTTTTCATCTTCTTCTTCTTCCTCTTCTTCTTCTTCTTCTTCTTCTTCTTCTTTTTCTTCTTCTTCTTCTTTTTCTTCTTCCTCTGCTTCTTTTACCTCTTTTTTTCATCTTTCTTGTTTATTCTTAAAAGTTAGAAAACAAATACTAAACAGAAAACAAATAATGTGCGTGGGGCGAGGCGCTGACCGTTTTAGGTATAGGTCATGTTTTTTGCTGTCTCCTAGCAGACGGCATAGAAGCTTTGTCGTCTGCTGGCAGACGGCAAAGAGCCTAGCTAGTGGGCTGGGGCAGGGGGGAACGGCCGTTAGCTTGGTCACTTTCTTTGTCATCTGCTAGCAGACGGCATAGAAGCTTTGTCGTCTGCTAGCAGACGGCAAAGAGGGGGCCGTTAGGTTGTGCTCCTTAGTGGGCCAACCTCCCTCTTTGCCGTCTGCTAGCAGACGGCAAAGCTTCTATGCCGTCTGCTAGCAGACGACAAAGAACTGGCTAATGGAAAATATGATCATTGCCATCAGCCAGTTCTTTGTCGCCAGTTTTTTGCAAGCTGACGGCAAAGACCTTCTTTGCCGTCTGCTAGCAGATGGAAAAGAACTGGCTGACGACAAAGATCCTGATTCCAGTAGTGTATATTAAAAAACATGCAGCTTAGCTCAATTCGTGCATGGTTCCAGATATAATCTCCTTGGTCGCAAAAAAATAGTTAGACATACATACGAATATACAGCATGTTCAAACACCCAACAAAGATTGATGCCCCCTTTTAGATCTGATTTACAAATGCCATTATCTCGAATTCAAATAGTTGAATGCACTTCCTATGAATTCGAATCTTCGAGACCACCATTTTGTTGATTTCAACATGTATTCTTCTTCGTAATAGCAATTTGGAATGTATCAATGTATGTGACAAATGTACAGCATGCTTGAATCTAACAACACAGAGTGCAGTAATTGATGTTTATATATGAATTGCAAAATCCATGCACTGTCTGGATTTCAAACTACTCTCACTCTATGGATCAATAACATGAAATAAACCTATACACATGCTCAAATTCAATAGAGTATGGGTGTCTGATAGACCAATATTTGTTCATACGCAAATGGCAAAATTCATGATCTCATCCAAAAAAATTTAATGTAGTTTATATTTTAATTTAATGTGTAGAACCGCCTTTTACACGTATATGCACTATGCCTCGGCCCGTCCTCACATAAGCACTATATATCTCTCTATCTGACGCATAAGTGCCCACACTTTATATACGTCGGCATTTCTCTCTCACACATGCTCACACTCTCTCACTGGGTGTCTCACGCACACACTCTCTATATATCTTCCTCCCTCTCTCTTACTAGTATGTACCACTCTTTTCACTAATCTTAGTTGGAAAACACTATTTCTCTCACATGCATATATACACACGCACGGTCTCAGCTGGCCCTCTATATGCACATATATGTGCCTACGTGTCTCCCGCATGCACATCATCTTTAGGCCTCTCTCGGACACATTGCCACCCCCACCTCTCTCTTACTTGTTGTCGGATATGATTCCATCAGATCATTCGTTAGAATATCCCTGACTGTTAGGCTGGATGGTAATAGGAAGCAAAGTTTTACCCAAGTCCAGGCCATTACAATTGAGTAAAAAGCCTACTCCTGGTACTGTATATTTGTGATAGGGGTGTGTACAAAGTACACGTGAATACCAGGCATTTTGTGTGTGTATACTATCGACGAACTAGCCCCGGGCTTATATAACATACTCGGGGCCTAGGTTTACAAATCAGATATAGTCGGCTTATCATCAGTGCAGATAGAGTCCTCCACGACTCTGGTAGCTTCGTCTTATATGCAGAGTCCTCCATGGGTCTTCGTATAACGCATCTCGGTCTGACCTATGTGGCGCAGGATGGAACTCGACCCATGAGCCTTCATGTCGACCCACCACAACTAGAAATGATGTGCCCACAACACCTCACACACAATCGGCCACTAAGAAAATAAGCATATACAATAGTACAGAGTTATACATGAAAGTTAATTGCATGGTGCATCCAATGATATTTGTTATGCATTGTGACTGTTTATATTTTTTCCTAAAAATTAGTCACGGGAATGATAAACGAATGGCAAATCTCTCTTTGTCTCCATCGCACATCCCCTCTCTCTACAGCACTTTCACGTGCGCAAACAAACTGTTGGTGCAATATTTGCCTACCTTGTGTTTTGGAGATTTTTGACAGAAACATGTATCGACTAATTTGTTTGCTAGTGCACACAGAGAGAAAAGTCCATACACGACCGAAGAGAATGTTTTCTCCGGTGCTGAGTTCGAGGAACTTCACCGAAGCATATCTGTGCTGCAGAGAAGAACGAGCTATATCTATTGAAGTGATAGAGTCGATAAGATTAATGTGAAGAAATCGACCCCTCCAAAGTTTTCTGCTTAAGTGAAGGTTTTTGTTTCGATACTGTCGTCCGAAGAAATTGACTGCAGTGATTGAAGCCGAAGACAAAATGAAGACGTAGCATTCATTTAGTTTTTATTCTTTCTGTCTTTTGAGTCATAGGACCTCCATACTATTAAGAGGGGTATAGGTTCTCGATGCTTAGTTCAACGGCGATGCTTACCTACAACCTATGAATGCGAGAGAAATCTCGTTGTGCTGCGAGTAAATATTTGCCAGCAAGAGACTGTGATCTTCGCTGCGAGAGATTTGCCTCGGACCGAGGAGTTAGCATTTCTTGCTCCGCTTGAATCCGACCGTTGGAATCATGTCATTTGGCCATTGGCTGAGGCTGATGTCCAATTTGGTCATTTCCTCATCTGGGAAGGCTGCGGCTATAAATAGCCATCCTGCATCGGCTTTGTCCGATGGTTGCTCCGCTTGAGATTTCTGAGAAGATTTATTTGAGCAACCCCTCTCTTAGTGATTTGAGTTTAAGATCCACCGAGAGAAAACCAAGAGCCCAAACTTAGACCGTGGCTTAGCATCACAGCAGTTCTGAGTGAGAGTTCTTGTACCTATTACTCTTGAGAGCTGTGCACTCTCTAGACAGATAGGTTTGGCTTCGAGTGTTGAAGATCTTGAGCAACCAAGAGTGATTGTGGTTCGCGAAGGTCGACCGAAGGTTCGGAGGTCGCCGACAAGGATCTACCATGAGTGAAATCAACCTGAGTCTGATCAGCTTTGTGTTGAAGGATAATAGGGTGAAGAGAGTTTATCTTCCGTGTTAAGTCACAGCCTCTCCAACCAGACGTAGCCCTTTGGCAGAAGGGTGAACTGGTCTACCAAATCTCTTGACGCCATTGAGCACCACTGGTTATATCTATTCTATTGCATTTCATTCAATAGTTTTCATTCGTGCTCTCTGCCATTAGATTCTGTGGTCACTGTTTTGTTCTGTGTCTTTCATCCTGTGTAGTCGTGTCAAATACTTTCTTTATCTTCGTCTTTATTCCTACGTTGTTAGTTCGTATCCTTGTTATCTTGTGTAACCTTTCAATTGCATTTCCTTCAGATTTTGTTATGTTTTGTTTCATTCTGTTACAACTGTTTGCTGGTTGCGTAACCCTCATCATAGTCGAACCTATTATCTATCAAGCTCGCTCTGTCGTAAATGCTTTTCTCGATGAATATGCCTCTGATGAAGAAATTTGATTCAGTGCATTTCCCTCAATACTATATTTTGCTACGATGTGTGGATTATGTTTCAAAGCTTTCAAAAGAAATTTCGAATCTCCCATTCACGCCCCCTCTGGTCGATATACTCTAGGTCCTAACAATTGGTATCAGAGCAGGTACTCCCTGTCTCTGCTTATTAAAGGTCTAGCATCCTTGGAGTTTTGAGCATGTCGCTTGCAGGTAGATCCTCGCACTCTGAAAGGTTTCCCATCTTCGATGGAAATGACTATCTATACTGGAAGGAACGAATGAGAATCAGAATTCAAGCCGTCAACTATGATTTGTGGCAGATTATGGAAGAAGTCTACACCATTCGGCAATAAAACAATCTTGCCTCCAATGATAAGGAAAATCTGCAGTTGAATGCTTAAGCTAAAGATATCATATGTGGCAGTCTATCAAAAGATATTTTCCTTCGGTTTCATAGGCTCAACACTGCAAAGAAAATATGGGATGCTCTTAACAGTGCTCATGTAGAAATTATAGCCCGATCAGATCCTCACACCAAAATGCTTCGGGCTATGTTCCCTGGATTTAGATGCCTACGCAAGGAAAGTGTTATGGAACTCACTGATCGATTGACAAACATTGTTGAATGACTACATCAGCGAGGAGTAACGGATATCAATAATAGAGATGTAGTTAATAAGCTTCTGAGTGCACTTGGCGAATCCTTTGATTTATTGTGTCTAAAATCAAACAAAGACCTGACATGAAGAGCTTCACTATGTTGAGGTCATGACACAGTTGTCGATCCATGAAGAAAAGATGGAGTTGGTAAAGGCAAATCAAGAATCCTCTTCGGAAAGTGAAGGATAGATTCTCTCGCATTATGATAGTACTGAAGAAGAAGATGTCGAGAAACACTCAAGAACTTGAAATCCTCACACAAAGACTAAGTGATCTAAAGAGACACAATCTTTATCTCATCAATGATGAAGAATTTCATGCACTCGAATCATCAAGAAGACATTTTCCTTCGAAAGATATGAAGTGCTTCAAATGCAAACTATATGGCCATGTCATCGCTGATTGCACTGGTTGGGAAGGAAAACCTAGTAGCAGATGGAAATATCTTCACTATAGTGGTTTTACTCGAATGGATTGTCATAGTAAGCTCTTGAAGGAAATGACTACTTCATCTTCTTCGACGAGAGTTGTAACTGACATGAAAGCCAGAGCATTCATCGAATCAAATATGAAGAGGATTTCATGGCTGAACAGAGCATATGCAGACTTTACTGTAGAATATGAAGATGAAGCCACAGATACTGAATCCGATGAAGAAGAATTCTAGAAAAGGATTGGGGTAAGTAATGCCTACATTGCTATTAAATCATCAAATGATGATGATGAACCAATCACCTTTTGTCTCATGGAAAAATCCTCGAAAGATCAGGTATCTAGCAAACACATAAGATCCATGAATGAATGCTCTCCTGAATACATATCATATGCCAAGCTGGTCAAAATTGCTAAATCTCAACATGATGAACTTGAAATGCTTGAAAGAAATCTCAAAAAAACTGAAGGATTACTGGTCAAAGAGATGGAGAAGAATCAAAAGTTGATTGAAGAGCAAGATGCTTTTTCATCGACTATTGATAATCTTACCACTCGTTATGACTCACTGGCAGTTGACTACGAGAGCTTGTCAAATGAACTCCTTAGTAGGAATCAAAAACTCGTGTCGCTGAAAGAGTCTCATAACAAACTAGCTTTAGAAAAAGCTTCTCTCTTCGCCGAGAAATCTGTTCAACTTCCTGATGGTTTTGTATCCCTATGCTTAACTTGTCTAGAATGTAGCAATGCAGATTCTCATGCTGAAACTTCCAATGTTGTGAAAGAGAATACCGCTACTACAAATGGTACCACTAACCCCTTGTTCAAGGATTTTGCTGCTCTTACAGAAGAAAACTGCAGGTTCAGAGGCTTATTTGAGACTGGAATGTTAAGGAGCCTGAAAGGGCATCAAACCTTATGTGATGTGCTCAAGAAGTCCATACTTCACAAAAATCCTCAGAAGGAAGGATTGGGTTTCGAAAAGAAACTCAATGTGGATGGTTCGTACTAGACTCCCGAACAATATCCTCATACAACTTGGATTTGAGCAAATAGTAAAATCCTCGAACCTGAAACTATATATGGTTATCTTTTGCCCATTTCCGTTGACACTGACGAGTCCAATTACTCAAATACAAAATCTTCAAGCAACATAATAGTAAGGTTTTCGCTCAATATGTTGGAACTAACTACAAGGCAGGCTCACCCAAGAAGCAAATCTGGGTGAAGAAAAATACCATTGAAAATCTATCTGTTACTGCTAATCTGACTATGCGGGATAATCCTTGACGAGGAAATGGCTACCATTCACAGCCTAGTCGAAAGTCACCATCGAATGATTATCACCCTCATCTGCGTCAGAAGGAGTACATGTGCATATCTTATAATCATTACACTCATGCATCAGGAAACAACTTCAATGCCTACTCATATGATTATTATCATAGTGCTCAGGTATCATATAGAACACGCCCAAGAAATATCCCAAGCCAGGCGAAGCAAATGAGATCATCACCTCCCACAGAGGCGTGGGTTGTGAAGAAGAACTAATCATTTCTTGCACGAAACACTCTGAGGGATATCACATTCTCTTCTTATGCCTTGAGTCCAATCTTTGTTGTGCTCTCGTATTCCCTGCTTTCATTCGTATTTCCCATGCTTTCTTCTTTAGTTGATATTGTGTTTTTGATTTGGTTCCTCATCTGATTTTCACTATGTTCTTTGTGTCACAAAGATGCACTTGATCTGAAGAAGATTTCTTTCTGACATCCTTGGTCGCGAATTAAATCATCCTCAATACTTTATCGGTTTTGGTGCTTGCCCTTTCTCAAACCCTTCAACATCCAGTTCAGTTACCGAGATTTTTCAGGAAACGGCTGACACGTGCCCACGATCTTGCCCGTTGAATGTGGAACGTCCTGGGTTTTTCGTCCATAGATTTCGGAGTGGGCGGTTTCTCCCTCAGCCTATATAAACCCCCACTCTCGGGGTCTCTTCTTCCTTAGCTCTCTCCCTGTTCGGCCTCAAACCCTACCTTCGCTGTCCGCCCAAGCACGAGCTCGAAGAAGCCTCGACATCAAGCATTGTGGTGCAACTCTGGCGAAGCTCCGCCACTGTTGATCGCGCTAGTGCGATAACTTCTCTTTCCCGCACTGTCGTAGTCTATCTATCTTGCCAAGTTAGGGCATTCAGATCTGGTAGTTGCTCTACTCACCTCTTGTTCAAGAGTAGTTTGTCCCGACGCTATTTATCCTATGTTATTACCTTGCGGTAGATCTTCTAGGCTCAGCTAGTTTTGACTTGTACGGTTTGTAGTTGTTCCTCGTACTAGTCTATTTGATCTTGGATTCACAGTATGCTCTTCGAAAGATTAGAGGATTGGTCATGTCGTCTCTAGGCATACAGCAAACTACTCGATGATATCTTGCCAAGTGAATGCTTTGTATTCCATGCCTCTTCCTGTAAACCATCTGTTTTAAGTTAAAATTTTCCTCTGTGCATGCTTATGACCTCTTCTATGCCTTCTTTCACTTTTGTGTTTTTCTCTCAGGAGTAGTCATGGCAAATATTTCGGATGAGCATTCTGGTTCAGAGGAAGAAATCCCTCAACAGCCAAGAGTGACTGACAAAGCTAAATGGCCGAAAGAAAATCATCAAAGCCACCAAGAGCGCCGAAGAAAAAGGCTGAATCATAATCTACCGAAGAAGTTGATGGTGATATTCCCTCTTCTCACAGTCAGCCGGAAGATGTGCTAGTCACAAATTCCAAGACCATGTTGTCAGATGGAAATCCCAAGAAGGGTGGCCAAGGAAGAGAAAGAAATACTGCAGCTCAGATGTCTAATCAGCAAATGTACAGGACTCCACCTGGTGGGGAAACGGCTCAAGATAGGAACAAAAGATTGCAAAAAATTAACCGTCACTCGGCGAAGAAAAGGTTCAACTACAAGAACGTCCGACAGAAATACCAGATTTTGTTTGCATTCACTCCACCTTGGAATGTCTTCATTGCAGAAGGCTGCCTAGGGCAAGAACATGAGAAAGTAAGGCTAGCACCACCTCCCAATGCTCATGCCTATTCTTTGAAAACCATAGTTGTTTTTCCCGAAGAAGTTGCAAAGAGGGAAAGGCAAAGGCTAAGCGTGAGGCTAGACTTGCGAAGAAGAACCAAGTTGAAGAGCGGAATGTTGAGTTGACACAATAGGGTGTGATTGAAAAGAAGGAAAGGGCGTCTGCCCGAAAAGAGAAGAAGAAGAGGAAGTCAGTTTCTCCTCGAGCTCCGAAGAAGAAGTCTATTGCAAGTAAGTCCAGAAAGGTTGCATCGGCCTCGTCTGATGAGGAATCTTCTGATGATATTGCTGGCTGTCAGATCTCGGGTTCTGGCAAAACCCTTAAGGTTCGAACTCTGGGGTGCGCGCGAAGATCTCTTCCTCACAGATCACGCCCTCACACGCTTCGCGATCTCTAGGCTAGCCCGACGAACTCGCAACGCAAGGGACACAAGATTTATACTGGTTCGGGCCACCGTTGTGGTGTAATACCCTACTCCAGTGTGGTGGTGGTGGTGGATTGCCTCTTGGGCTGAAGATGAACAGTACAAGGGGAAGAACAGCGTCCTGAGGAGTGGTGTTCTTGTGCTTGGTGAACTTGTGTGGATGAGGATCCGATCTTGATCTGTTCGATTAGCCCCCGGCTCTCCTTCTCTCTATTGTGGTGGCTAGTCCTATTTATAGAGGCCCTGGTCCTCTTCCCAAATATTTAGCGGGAAGGGAGCCAACAACGGCCAATTTGAAAGGGGACAGCTAGTACAGCTTATCCTGACAAAAGTAGTCTTCGCCTGCAAAAGGCTCTGGGGGTGACGCCGTCTTGGGCTCTGTCGGTGTGGAACGACACCTATGGGATCACAAGAATCCCTACTAAGGTTGCTGGGGCGCAGGGTTGTGACAAGGTCCATTTACCCAGGTTCGGGCCGCGAGGATGCGTAATACCCTAGTCCTGCTTTGGGGGATGTATTTCAGAGAGTTCTTAAGCTCTCGATCTAGCTATGGTGGATGCGTGGTTTCAAAGAGCCGAATCCCTCTCCAGTATGCCATGGGCCTCCTTTTATAGTCGAAAGGGGCTGCCACAGTGGCACACAGGAGGTGGAAAGGCCTACAGTGTCGCGAGCTTATCGCTCGTATTATAGGACAAGATGCATTTAATGCATCGCTTAGGTGTCCCCTTGCTTTATTGGGGACGGGAACGAGGCCCGTCCCGTCCGTCGCCGCTCCTCCTTGCTTTGACATGCACCCTGGCCAGTGATGCATGCGGCACCATGTAGGCAGGTAGGCAGCTGAGGTGGCACGGTGGTAGGGTCTCCACGAAGATCTGCATGCCGCCACGCAGGCACTCGCTGAGTTGGCCTGGAAACTGCATGTTGCCACGCAGGTGTCTGCCCAGCTGGTTGGGCTGGCAGCTGCATGCGAACGGCGGTGGAGACTTGGCTGGTGCGGGCCTGGAAGTGGCACTGCTGGCGTCCTTGATGAGGGCCTTGCCGGGTGGCCCGGCAAGGGCCTTGCCGTGGCGTGCTGTCGTCCCCGGCAAGGATCTTGCCGGGGGTCTTGTGGGTTTCCTTGGCAAGGGTCCCGCCAAGGGTCGCCATCTTCTGGTCCTCCTCTGATCTCATATATCTATGGTCTTGACAAAGATCTGCATGCCAGCACAGAGGTGCCTCCTGAGCCCTGGTCCAATCGTAGTCGGTTGGTTTGGAAACAGTGGGCTCAAGGGCGGCTCGCTCTATTGGTGTTTGGGCGTGCTGCCCCGGCAAGGGTCTTGCCGGGGCTGCTGAGGCTGCCCCTGGCAAGGGTCTTGCCGGGGGAACCTGCTCCGCCCCTCTGCTTCTTTGTGTTCTTGGCCTTGGCGTTGTCTTGGGCATCTTGTGCTTCGGCTTCTCTCCGGTTCCTTCCCCTCCTCTGCTTGGTGCGGCCGTGGGCGCGGCTCCGACTGTCCGTACATAGGTAAAGGGGTACAAAGGTGTGCCCCTACTTTTGTACACCGACAGGAGCCCCCGGGCCTGGGCCACACATAAGCGCGACATGTTGTTGGGCCAGGCCCAAAACGGTGCGTGGGCAGGAGGGGCGCATTTTACCACGGTAATTTTCCGTCAGTTGCGCTTCCCCACGACCCGTGTTGAACACGTGACGTGGGGGGTGTGTGACGTAGGCGGCATTCGTGGGGCGGTTCCCGCACGCGTGCGTCACATCATGGTAAAGAGGCGGCTCGCGCCTTCCCCATAGAAGAGGGAGGCGTGGAGGCGCAGCTCATTTACTGGATGGACTCGGGTTGCAGTCTTCAAGGTGCCCACGCCCCCTGATCATGGGGCAGGGAACGGTCGTCTCACATGTCGCTTCGACCCTGCACATTCGCCACGCGTCCTTCATGCAAGTGGCGGGCTGTGGAGGCGGGAAACCGGGCCGCCGCTGATTGGGGCAGCGGGTCGGTCCTGATTCCCTGCGCCTGCGCCGGCCGGATTGGCTAAGTGGGGCGGCCGAGCCTCGACCCCGCCCCTTTATAAAGAGGGGGAGGGAGGGCACCATCCCACATTCTTCAATATCCATCCTCCTTCATCTTTGCTTCTTTCTTCCACCTGCTATGGCGAGAGGAGGTGCTGGGCCTTCAACGGTGACAGCGAGGGTTGTTGTTCGTCAGCGCGTCCCTCCTTCCCACGAGCCCGTGGCGGCGGAGCCAGCCACAAGAAGAAGGGGGAGGGGCGTGGCCGAGGTCGCCGCGGCAGTCGGGGGAGAGGGGGACGAGGTGGCGCGGCGGCCGTGCCTCTGCCAGCGGTGCCTCCCGCGATGGAGGGCCACGTCGAGGACTGGCCCCACAAGTTCTTCATCAGGTTGCGCCGGCCACCGCCTCATCGTCTCCGCCTCCCCACCCCCTTTGCTGAGGAGATGGAGCTCGATCCGCCCTAGACCCTCAGATTGCACATGAGGGGCTGCGGGACCAGCGGTATGCGGGTCGACGTCGACTTCCCCGCTCCGCATGTTATGTATCTCCGTCGTGGATGGAAGACGTTTGCTCGCATCCATAGCCTAACGGTGGGGCTCGTCCTCTACTTCAAGTTAATGGAGGGCGGCCTTCTCTCCGTCAAGGTCTTCGGAGATCTTGGAACTCGCCTGAAGTGCTGCGTGGAGAGCTCCTCCGACGATGAAGATTCCTCCTCGAGCGAGAGCGACGAGGAGGATAGCGATAGCGACGACGAGGGTAATAGGCGGGAGGATGACGGGTCTGACTAGGTGTCGGACCTGCCGTCCCGAGGCGGCGTCGGTAGCAGCAGCATCTGCACCGAGCCCCTTGAACTTCTCGGGGTCGCCTCCTTGTGCGACTGGCGTAGGAGGCCTGGAGAAGGCAAAGAAGGCGAGTGGCGGGCTGTTATGCACCGGCGCCTTCGTCGCGTATTGCCGATCTTGCCGCCTCGTCTTCCAGCTCTTCTCCCGTCATCATCATCATCAGCCCCTCTCCGGAACGGCCACCAGGATGTTCTCCTGGCGCCTTCTGCTGCTCGTGCCTCGCCTAGGCGCTTCTTTCGCCCTCCCGCTGTCCTACTTCGCCTTCTAGGGAGAGGGACAAGAAAGGGATTACGGGCACCTTATCTCTTTTTAGTTTGTAAGCCTGCGGGCACTTGTTAATTTTTAGACTTGTAATCCCCTTGCTCATGTTTTTCATTCTGTACGAACTGTACCTGTATGGGACGTTTTTAATGAAAAAGGGTGTTTGTCGGGTTCTTTCTACGTGAGCGAGGCCCATGCCAAGGACGAATCCTTGTTATTTTCAGGATAAACATTATCGCCTGGCAACAGGCCTTGCCGTTCCCCCACTTCAGCCAACCATTCTCACGCTCTCGGCGGAGGCAGGGGCGGCGCAGAGTTAGGCCCCTCGTCTGTTTCTCTTGCCACCGCGACTACGACCAAGTTCCAACCCAGGGAATAGCTCATGGGTACAGGAAAAGGGGAGCACGGTGGTTTTAAGAATATAAACGAGGTTTCACATGTCCCAGTTCCGTACGGAAATGCATAACAGGGGAATGAAAGACTTATCAGAATCCGCAGCCCTCGGCAACCTTGGCTTGCCGCGGTTGGATCCTTGCGTCTTCAGCCGTCGGCAATCTTGGCTTGCCAGGGTCGGAGCACCGATCCGTCCTCTTCCTCCCAAGCGACTTAGGAGAAGTGTCCACGTGTCCTGTGAGCACAAAGGAGACAGAAAGACGCAGACTCGACCTCTAGGCTAGGGGTTAGTTGCCGCCAAGCACTATCAACCCTAACCGAGGGAGAGACTCAACCTAGCATGCATGCTATAACTTAGGGCGCCAGCGCTTCGTTTATTTATGCTCTTGGTCTGCGTGTGGCTTTGTACAGAGGGTTACATGCCTTGCCGGCAAAGCTTGTACAGAAGGTGGCTTGCCGGGGGGCCCGACAAGCCGCACCTTATGGGTAAAACTTGCGAAGATGCTCGATGTTCCAGTAGTTGCTCACTGGGACGGCATCTTCGGTCTCTAGGCGGACTGCGCCGGGCCTGATGACTCGTGTTACCCGATAAGGGCCTTCCCACTTTGGCGTCAACTTGTTGGAATTCTTGGCCGACTGAACATGCCGAAGAACAAGGTCACCTTCCCCAAAGCTTCGGGAATGGACCTTTCGGCTATGGTAGCGGCACAAGGCCTGCTGGTAGCGTGCTGCCCTCACAGCCGCCCGAAGACGATCTTCCTCAAGGAGCGTTGCGTCATCTTTGTGCAATGGCTCTTGCTCAAGCTCATCATAAGTGAGAACTCGAGGTGACCCGTATATGAGTTCCGTGGGGAGAACTACCTCTGCCCCATATACTAGGGCAAAGGGTGTCTGGCCGGTGGCTCGATATGGCGTCGACCTGATCGACCAAAGAACCGTCGGCAACTCATCAAACCAGTGCCTTCCGCTCTTGCGCAGCTTGTCAATAGTCTTTGTCCTCAGGCCTCGCAACACTTCAACATTTTCCCTCTCCGCTTGGCCGTTGCTCCGTGGGTGTGCCACGGAAGCAAAACAGACCTTGCTGCCGAGGTCTTGAATGTATTGCATTAAGGTGTGGCTTGTGAACTGCGTGCCGTTGTCGGTGATGACTCTGTTCGGCACACCAAAACGGCAAACTAGTTCCTTGAAGAACTTGACGGCTGACTATGATGTCACCTTCCTCACTGGTTCCATCTCTGGCCACTTTGTGAACTTGTCGATTGCAACGTACAAGTACTCAAAGCCCTCGACAGCACGGGGGAAGTGCCATGTATGTCGAGCCCCCAGACCGAGAATGGCCAGGAAAGAGGGATCGTTTGAAGGGCTTGAGCTGGTTGATGAAGCTTCTTTGAATGGAACTGACACGCTTCACACTTGGTTACTAGTGTCATTGCATCCTGGAGGGCGGTGGGCCAGAAGAAACCCTGCCGGAATGCCTTGCCGGCAAGGGCCCTTGACCCTATGTAGGAGCCACATATGCCTCCATGTATCTCTGCCAACAGCTCCAGTCCTTCATCCCGGGGGATGCACTTCAATTTCACACCGTTCGGCCTTCTTCTGTACAGGACATCATCGACGAACTGGTACAGGGCAGACCGACGGGCTACTCTTTCTACTTCTTCCTGCTCCTCAGGAAGTTCCCCTGTCTGGAGGAAATGGACGGTATGCCGTGCCCATGCTGGAGCCTGGGCTCGACGGCAAGGACCAAAGGCATCTCTTCCGCCATGGGGGCAGCCGTCTCTACGGCCAGGGCTGGGTGCCCTGCCGGAGTCAGTCGTCCTTTGGCGGGCTCAGAATGCGTGGCAACACCCTTGCCGGCAGGCCCCAAGGGTTCGGCAGGAAAGTACTTGTCGGGGCCTGACTTCCTCCGCTTGTTCTGCTCTGTCGATGGCTCGACGGATGGTTGATTTAACCGAAGCAAAAAGGTACCTGGTTCCACAGGTAGCTTGAATGCGGCGCGCTTTGATAGGTAGTCAGCGATGTCGTTCTCCGCTTGTATACCGTCGAAGCGCTCCTCCAGTTTCCTCAGCTCATCTACGTAGGCCTCCATCAACGGACTCTAATAATCCTTGTTAACTTGTCTGACGACAAACTGTGAATCACCCCTAACGATGAGCTTTTTCACCCTGAGGTCTGCCGTGATCCTGAGACCAGCAAGTAGCCCCTCGTACTCAGCAGTGTTGTTGGTGGACATCTCCCTGGGAAAGTGCATTTGGATTACATACTTGAGGTGCTCTCCAGTGGGTGCGACGAGCAACACACCAGCACCGGCGCCTTGCAGCGAGAAAGCTCCGTTAAAGTACATAATCCAGTCGCGAACTGTTTCCTTGCCTGGGAGGGTAGTCTCCTGGATCTCTTCATCCGGCGTTGTGGTCCATTCTGCAATGAACTCCGCCAAGACTCTGCTCTGGATTGTTGAGGTACTTTCAAATCTCAAACCAAAGCTTGACAACTCCAAGGCCCACTCCACAATCCTTCCGGTCGCATCTGGGTTGTGTAGTATCCGTTGCAACGGGAGGCGGTGACGACGGTGATCTCGTGGGCTTGGAAGTAGTGATGCAGCTTCCTCGAGGCCATAAGGAGGCCGAAGAGCAATTTCTACACACCGGAGTACCTCGACCTAGCCCCCTGCACGAGGGAGCTGACAAAGTAAACCGGGTGCTGCATCATCTTCCTCTTCTGCACCACTTCATTTGACTGTGCGGGCACCGCCCCGATGGCGTCAGACTCTGCCGGGGGCCTTGCCTTGCCGGCACCAGGCCCTACCGGAGGAGTCTCTGGCTTGCCATCCACCGTTCCTGCCATCGCCACTGCCTCCTCGTCGACCTCCCTTTGTGCCACCAGTGCGGCGCTGACCACTTGATTCGTTGCCGCTAGAAACAGCAGCAACGGCTCTTGTGGTTTAGGCCAACTAGTATTGGCGCGGAGGGAAGGTATTTCTTCAGATCCTGCAACGCCGCCTCGGCTTCTGGGGTCCACTCCATTTGGCTTGCCTTCTTCAAGATTTTGAAAAAAGGTAGGGCGCCCTCGGCAGACTTGGAGATGAATCGGCTCATGGCGGCGACGTAGCCAGTGAGCCAACGCACATCCTTGATCCGCTTGGGCGCCCCAATCTACTCGATAGCCTTGATCTTGTCTGGGTTTGCCTCAATCCCGCGCTGTGACACAAAGAACCCGAGAAGCTTGCCGGACAGAACGCCGAAGACACACTTCTCAGGGTTCAGCTTGAGGTTGATCTTACGCAGGTTGGCAAACGTCTCTTCCAGGTCTCGCACAAGAGTCACCCCGTCCTTGGTTTTGACCACTATGTCATCCATGTATGCTTCCATATTTCTATGGAGCTGGGGTTCAAAACCAATTTGGACCGCTCTTGCAAACGTCGAGCCAGCACTATTCAACCCGAAAGGCATCCGTAAAAAGCAATACGTACCACATGGGGTGATGAATGTTGTCTTCTCTTCATCTTCTCTTGCCATGGTGGTAGCCTGAGTAGGCGTCGAGGAATGACAACAGATCACACCCGGCCTTGGAGTCAACAATCTGGTCGATGCGTGGCAATGGGAAGGGGTCCTTGGGACAAGCCTTATTGATATCTGTGTAATCAATACACAGCCTCCACTTCCCATTTGCCTTGCGCACCACCACCGGATTGGCCAACCACGTTGGATGGAGCACTCCTCTCACCAAACCCGCCGCTTCCAACTTCCTGATCTCCTCCGTGATGAACTCCTGCCTTTCCAGAGCCTGCTTCCTGACCTTCTGCTTGATGGGCCGCGCATGAGGACAGACAGCTAGGTGGTGCTCAATCACCTCCCTGGGAACACCGCGGATGTCGGACCCTTGCCATGCAAACACGTTGACATTTGCCTGGAGGAAGGTGACGAGCGCGCCTTCTTATTTGCTGTCGAGGGTGGAGCTTATGGTGAAAGCCCCTCCCGTGCCATCCTCCCTAACGGACACCTTCTTGGTCTGCGGTAGCTCAGCTCTGGACTTTTTGCTCTAGCTGGTGGAGCTCTCCGGCACGTCCTTGACGTTAGCACAACACTCCGAGGAGGTGTGCTTTCCGGAGTGGGTGCGAGAGGTCCTGTCGGGCTTCTTCTTCCCTCCCGGGGCTTCAGCGGCAGGAGCAAGTGCCTTGGCGGCAGCTGCTGCAACTGCTTCCCGGTAGAGTTGGTCGGCGCAAATCAGCGCGTCCTTCTTGTCGGAGGGGACGGAGATGATGTTCAACGGCCCGGGCATCTTCAGCATGTTGTAGGCGTAGTGTGATGCTGAACTTGGCTAGTGCCGGGCGGCCGAGGATCCCGTTGTAGGGCAAGGGGATCTCGGCCACATCAAAGACGATTCTCTCCGTCCTGTAGTTCAACTCTCCTCCAAACGTCACGGCCAGCGTGACCTTCCCCTTCGGCTGGCTCCTCCCCGGATTGACCCCTTGAAACGTGCCCGTTTCCTCGAGGTCTCCATCAGGAATTTGCAGCCTTTTGATCACGACGGGCGAGATCAAGTTCAGGCCATCCCCACCGTCGACCAACATCTTGTTCACCTTGAGGTTGCGTATCGTTCGTGAGACCAACAACGGCAAACACCCGACCGCGGTTGTGCGGTCAGGGTGGTCCTCGGCGTCAAAGATGAGGGGCGTGCTGGACCACTTCAGCGGTTTCTGAGCGTCGAACGATGGCTCTGCTGCTGTAATCTCACGCGCCCACTGCTTGAGTTGGCAGTCAGAAGTATGCAGTGAGGCGCCACCATCAACGCACATGGCCTCCGTAGCCTTCTGGAACTCTTGCTCGCCGGACTCGTTGTCCTCGTCACGATCATCGTCTTCTTGTTTCTTGTCACGGCCCCGGGCGGGCCTCTCTTGCTGGTCGTCCTTGCCGCGGCGGCCTCCTTGGCCTCCACGCTTCTCGCCAGATCGCTCGGCACCATCCTGGCCCTTCTCCTTGTCCCACCTCTCATACTCGGCCTTTTGCTTTTCGGCAAGCAGCTCGACTTGTCGGCAGTTTTGGAAGTCGTGGCCCTTAGTGCAGTGGATCTTGCAGTACTGCTTGCCAGAGCTTCCTGGCTTGTCGATAGCTGCCAAGGCCCGGCAGGCGGCGCACCCGGCAATCTCCTTGCCGGGGTCGTCTGCCTTGGTCTTCTTGGCAGCGCCGGTGCTGTTGGATCCCTCGACGGCAAGCACGGTCTTGCCCTTGCATTTCCTGTTGCGACAGCGGCCCTTCTTCGTCGGGGCGGCAGTGTCTTCATCAGTAGAGTCGGTTTCCGCGCCGGCATCCCCGCCGGGGTACTTCCTTCCCTCTTCAGCCCGGGCGCACCTGTCGGCCGGAACATAAAGTTCGGCCACATCCTTAACCTTGTTCATCGCCAGCTCTTCGCGCATCTTGCTGTTGCGCACGTTCTGATGGAACGCGCTGATCACGGCGGCAGGATGAACATCGGGGATGTTGTACTGCACTCGGCTGAACCTCTCGATGTACTTGCGCAGGGTTTCTCCATCCTTCTGGGGAATATATGCAAATCACTCGCCTGGCTATGAGCTTGGTGGCCTCTAGTGAAGGCACCAACAAACTCATGACACAGGTCTGACGAAGAGGAAATGGAATGCGCCGGAAAGTGCATCAACCAAGACATGACATTGGGCTTCAGTGCCAACGGGAAGTAATTAGCAAGCACCTTGTCGTCGCGAGCTCCGGCAGCCTACATCGCGATGGTGTAGATGCTGAGGAACTCGGACGGATGGGTCTTGCCAGTATACTTCTCACCGACGTCAGGCTTGAATGTGCGGTGGGACGGCCACTGGAACTGCCACAGCTCATGGGTAAAGGCTGGGCAGCCCACCTCGTAAGGTAGGCCGCCGGAGCCCCCCGGTGCTGGGTGGTCCATAGCGGGTCCCGCCCGCTTGTTCGACTGGTGGCGTGTATCGCGCCGGCAGTCGATAGTGGTTCGAGCATCTTTGTGAGCTCGTTCTCGAAGAACTTGGCGTTGGTCGCGGTGGGTCCGTGGGTCGGACGACGCTATGGAAATATTATCACAAGCGTCATCGTGACGGACCGACACCCGCGGTGGCTGGTGTGGAGGAGGAGAGTACACCGTGGCCGCCGCACCTCCGGCCCCTCCACCGCTGGCATGCGGTGGTTCGACGGAGCACCGGCCCGAAGGCCCCGCCGTTCGCGGGTCGTCTTTATTGGCGACAGCGATGAGGCTCCGGATGGTGGCTCTCCACTCGTCGAGCTTCTCCGCAGCAGGAGGGAAGTCGAGGAGCAGTTGCGCGCTCCAAAGCTTCTGTTCGCGTGGGCGGTGGTGACAGCTGCGTGGACCGTGGCGCGCTTCGACTTTAACTACGTTAGAAGGAGCTCTACCATGGCCCAGCGGCCGCGTGCCGTTTTCGCCACCACTTTGGTGAGCGTGCTGGACTCCTTCGTCTCGAGGACGATGCACAGGGCTCTCCCCACGGCGATGCCCTGGGGTATCCAGCATGGTGGCACTGCTCGTCGTGTGCACCCTGGGAAGAGCGCGCTCTGGCGCCGACATGGGCGTCCTGGAGGTCGCTGCACCGCCCGTGGGTGGCACAACGACACTCCTGGAGAGCCTCGCGCTGCCTGCGGGGGCCCCAGCTCCGTCTTTGGATTTGGTGGTGTGCGGCCCGTCGCCTGGCGCACGAACGGCGCCGCTCGCCAGGCTCTGACTGCCAGGGGGATGCTGGTGCTCGCGGACCGCGGCCCGGATCCTGTCCGCGACCGGGTCGCTGCTCGCCCGTACTGGCACAGGCCGTTCGGCTCCCGACGAGCCGATCGCCATGGCCGTCTTCTTCTTGGGAGCCATGGCGATGAAGAACCGCTAGGCTAACTACTAGACCAGATTCTCACAATTGCGCCCCCTACCTGGCGCGCCAAAGATGTCGGTGTGGAACGACACCTATGGGATCACAAGAATCCCTACTACGGTTGCCGGGGCACAGGGTTGTTAGAAGAGCAGGGATAACAGTCAGCACAAGGTCCGTTTACCCAGCTTCGGGCCGCGAGGATGCGTAATACCCAAGTCCTGCTTTGGTGGCTGTATTTAAGAGAGTTCTTAAGCTCTCAAACTAGCTATGGTGGATGCGTGGTTTCAAAGAGCCGAATCCCTCTCCAGTATGCCATGGGCCTCCTTTTATAGTCGAAATGGGCTGCCACAATGGCACACAGGAAGTGGAAAGGCCTACAGTGCCACGAGCTTATCGCTCGTATTACAGTACAAGACGCATTTAATGCATCGCTTAGGTGTCCCCTTGCTTTATTGGGGACGGGAACGAGGCCCGTCCCGTCCGTCGCCTCTCCTCCTTGCTTCGACACGCGCCCTGGCCAGCGATGCATGCGGCACCATGTAGGTAGGCAGGCAGCTGAGGTGGCGCGGTGGTAGGGTCTTCACAAAGATCTTCATGTCGCCACGCAGGCGCTCGCTGAGTTGGCCTGGAAGCTGCATGTTGCCACGCAGGTGCCTGCCTAGCTGGTTGGGCTGGCAGCTGCATGCGAACGGCGGTGGAGACTTGGCTGGTGCGGGCCTAGAAGTGGCCTTGCTAGCATCCTTGGTGAGGGCCTTGCCGGGTGGCCCGGCAAGGGCCTTGCCGTGGCGAGCTGTCATCCCCGGCAAGGATCTTGCCGGGGGTCTTGTGGCTTTCCTCGGCAAGGGTCCCGCTGAGGGTCGCCGTCTTCTGGTCCTCCTCTGATCTCATATATGTATGGTCTTGACAAAGATCTGCATGCCACCACAGAGGTGCCTCCCGAGCCCTGGTCCAACCGTAGTCGGTTGGTTTGGAAACTGTGGGCTTAAGGGCGGCTCGCTCTGTTGGTGTTTGGGCGTGCTGCCCCGGCAAGGGTCTTGCCGGGGGAACCTGCTCCGCCCCTCTGCTTCTGTGTCTTCTTGGCCGTGGCATTTTCTTGGGCATCTTGTGCTTCGGCTTCTCTCCGGGTCCTTCCCCTGCTCTGCTTGGTGCGGCCGTGGGCGCGGCCCCGACTGTCCGTGCACAGGTAAAGGGGTACAAAGGTGCGCCCCTACTTTTGTACACCGACAGGCTCCACAGTGACTTCAGTCTCGCCGTCCTGCTGGTCTTGGTCTCATTGCACCGATATGGAAACCTTTGCTTGATGCCTCGGTACTCCTCGCCTGCGCTTGCCTCCTTAGCACCAAAGAGGAAACAAGGACACTGTGCATGCTGGCGCCCGCCTGGTCTCGATCGTCATGGCTCACATCACTTGAACCTCGCGAGGTTTGTCTTGCCTTGATCTCTCCGCCCCTCGCGAGCCAGCCTGGTGAGGCCGCTCCCGAGGAGGTCTTATGTTGTCCGCCTCGCGAGGGTCTTGAAAGCTTGTTGGTGAAGATGGGTCGTACGGGCCTGCTCTCAGGGACACGCCGTGGGTCGCAGGTAGGCAAGTCTGGGGACCCCCGTTCCCAGGACACCAACAGTAGACTCCGGGCCCAAGGCGCAGTCGGACTTGGCTTCGAGGCAAAGCCAAAGGGCAAGTGCGGAGCGCCGCGGACCCCAATAGCCTGCGGCCTTGGTCGACGCGTGGCAGTTGATTGGACGTGGGCGTCTCCGCTTCCCCATGCTGCCTCGGCAACTGCCCGACTGTCAAAAGGCTGGCGTAGACAGCGCTTGCCTTTACTGCTTCCTTTCGCCTCGCTCAGATCCCCTTTCTTGTGCCTTGCTTCTGAAATCTCCGGATCTGCTTCCATCTTTTACCGCATCAGTGACCAATGGCGCCTCGCAAGGTCAAGTCTACCTCGCCGCCGGCTTGATATGAGCTAGCTCTCTAGGGCCCAATGTCTTGAAGAAGAACCTCGCTGCCACGCGCTTGCTGACGGCGAGGGAAAGCAACAAGAGGGGGAAGACAGAGCTTCGGGTCGCCTCCGACGCGCCGGAGCCCGAGGGGAGCACCTTCTTCCCCTTCTTCACGAGCAGCGTCGTTGCAGGGCTGGTTCCCCCCTTCTCTGACTTCTTCTATGAGGTCCTCGGCCACTATGGACTGAAGGCGCTGCATCTTCATCCCAATTCCATCCTTCTCTTGTCGATATTCGCCTACTACTGCGAGGCGTACCTCGGCGTGATGCCGTCCGTGGCTCTTCTACGCCACTTCTTCTTCCTCCGCATCAACGAGGGTCGCTCCTCCGGGTCTGCCAACTTCATCGCGGCCGGCAAGGCCAACTCGATCTCGAAGATGGGGAATAAAGCCGATGGCTTGCGGAGCAAGTGGGCCATGATGGACGCTAAATTCGTCCACCCACGCCTGACGCTGCCGACGGAGATGCCCCAATCTGAAAAGGGGTGGTCTTGCGCGAAGCTCAACGATGAGCGGGCGTCGTTGGTGCTGGAGCAGATGAAGACCGACCTGAAGTCGGGCAACGCGAAGGCGGCGAAGGTGATAGGGGCCATGCTCCTGAGGGAATTCCTGATGCTGCGCGTAGCCCCGCTTCAGGGTCGTACGCGCCCCTTGTGGGAGCTTGGGGACAAAAAGGACAAGGTTCGCTTGAGCCTGAAAGCCTTGTCCGACGAAGAGCTGGCCATGGTTCTTTGCCTCTTGGTTGGGGACGACCAGGAGCACCAGCCGAGCATCTTCACCCCCTTGTTTCGTCGTGAGGACGGGGCGTAGGTCATGGCTTCCAGGCCGACTTTTGACGGCGTGGGCTGGTGCCGCCGGCGCGTACCGGGGCCCTTGCGGCGCCGAAGCCGGTGGAACTATCTTCTGATGAGTCCCGCGGGGAGGAAGAGGAGGAGGAGGAAGACTCGGAGGTGACCCCTGAAGGGACGGGGGAGAACTCCCCCTTGAGCAAAGCTGACATCCTTCGCACCCTTCCTGACGACGACGAGTCTGACGCCCGCCAGGAGAAGGGAGAGGCGCCGGCAATCCCGACGAGGGGCCGATCAGCGCTGATCTCCCGGGATGCTACTTCTATTTTGGCGCCGCCTGGTGCCGCTTCCAGCCCCTCCGCTGCCCCAGCTTCTGCTCCTGGAGCACGCGCGCCCGTACTTCAAGCCACGAGGCTCTCGGGCTTCAAGCTCACCAAGCGGAGGGTGGACTACGCCGCGGTGGACCAGTAAGTGCTCGTGCTTTTCCTTGTTCTTGATTATGCTGCTGATTCCTGATGCTTCTCCACCGTGCAATCAGCCCGACGCCTGTGACGAAGAAGAGGAAGGAGGATGCAGCGGCCACGCCTGGGACCAAGCCATCTGCAGCGGCCGCACCCCCCTCCGCGAAGAAAGGAAGCGATAGCACTCGCACCTCTCCAGCCCGACTGGAGGAGCTGGAACGGAAGGTGAAGGCGGAGGGAGCCGAACTTGCCGCAAAGGCGAAGGTTCTGGCTGAGGACCGCGTGGCCTTCGCGCTTCTCGAGAAGAGGTCTCGCGAGGCTCTATGAGAAGGGCTTGGAGAGGCCACTAGCACCGACGAGGACGGCCCCGCCCAGCTGCTTCCCTACTTGGTTGCCGCGCTTGAGGAGGTCATGAGTGGCATCGGTTCCATGGCCGAGGCAGAAGCCCGCGTTCTTTCCTCAGCTGCACTAACGTGGGTCTTTAGCCACCTCTATCTTCACGATCCAGCTGCCCGCCTGGACGAGCTGCTGGAGCCTGTGGACGAGGAGCGTTGTGCGGCCGCTGCCGCAGCCGTGAAGGGCCAGGTGGAGGCCCTGCTGAAGAAGTTCCACGGCTTCGCTCTCGTGCCTTCGACCGGCGGTGCTACCGACCCTGCGGCTCAGGCTGGCGGCACAGGTGAAGGTGACAGCGACAAGGGAGGAGCGCCTCTTGTGGGCGACAGCGGTGTCCAGGGGTGACCTGTGGCTCCTTTCCTGTTTTATTCCTGCAACACGCATCACGACTCGTGGAGGCGTTTAGACTTGTGCTTGATATTTGGGAGAACAATGTGTCTTGTAATATTATCTTTGAGATTTTGCGGTTTTCTTCCTATTTGCTTTACGTTCTATGTCGGCAGAGCCCGGCCCCGCGCGTACCTCAACCGTCGTTGGGCCGACCGAAGACCAGGACGGAACCAAGGAGTGAGGGGCTACGTGACCAGTTAGGCTCCTGAGTCGCGATGCTCAGGAGTCCCCCTTGACACGCAAACAACTTATAGGAAGGAGACACGAGGATAGGTTTAGTGTTCTACGTCGGCAGAGCCTGGCCCCGCGCATACCTCAACCGCCGTTGGGCCGACCGGAGACCAGGACGAACCCAAGGAGTGAGGGGCTACGTGACCATTTAGGCTCCGGAGTCGTGATGCTCAGGAGTCCCCCTTGACGTGCAAAAAACCTTCATACCTTTGCCCTCGCCGAGCCTCGGCTCGGGAGGGACGCGCGACGACCAGGTCTGGGGAACCTGGTTGGGTGGCGTACGCTTGGGCATGACCCGAGCGCAGCCCCCATGCCCAGCCCCCTCACGCGACTCTCCCGAGGGGAGGTGTTGCGGTGAGGCCGGACACTGAGCTCAAGGGCTCCCTGAGGTTGATGCGGCCGTGGGGCCGCCCTCAGTTGTTTATCACCAGCGCGGAGCATAGCCGCTCCTTGGCAGTGTCGACGGCCAACGCGGAGCATGATGCTTCCACTGGTGCGTGGGAGGGGACTCCCTACTGCGCAGAGTCCCCGGGGCGTGTACAGCCCCGCCCTGACATGTGGCTTGCACGGCAGGGCTAGACGAGGTGTGTCTGGGCACTCATGAGCCAGCGCGGGACTCACGAGGCCCTACCTCAAGGCGGGTTGCGCCTGGTCTTGGTTCTTGTTTGCTGTGTGGGTCCTGCGAGGTGGTCAGGCAACCTGGGCCGAACGAATCTCCTGAGGTTATCGCGTGAGAAGGCCAAGCACCAACGGCCCCAGGAGGTGACGTGAACGGGGCCAGCCCGCCAGACAGAGCTCAACTGTTGGATTTATCGACGCTGCAAGGCCGGGCCCGAGCACAGACGCCGTGCCTAACCTTTTGCACGCGAAGGGTCCTGAAGAAAGACGATCGGTACGCAGTTCCCGTGGTGGGGACAATCAAGTAGGTGATAGTCATGTATAGATTAGGCATGGAAAGCAAACTGGCTCAAGCAAATGCAGGGAAGATACACGCCACTTGGCCAGGCTCGAGTGGCTTGGGGATGATGCAGCCTGAGGGGCACCCCAGCAGGGTAAGCTAAAGACATAAAAAAGGGATACACTCCATAGGGACGGATCCATGCGGCCTGGGAATGATGCAGCCCTGAGGGCGCTCCCAGCTAAATAGACTTGGAAAATGTCACCTGGTTCTGTTGATGAAGGGATGTTGGGGCAGCTGAAGGTACGCGGCGAAGGGGTTGCTCCTCACGAGCCACCGGGCCCTGAGCGTCAGGAGGCTCTGGGGGTCCAGGCGGTTCCTTGAGGACCGTCTCCATCTCCGTCAGGACGGCGTGGTGCCTGGCCTCCTAAGACACCAGGACACTATAACGCCCCGGATCCGAAGCGCCAGGTGTCACCCAGTTATTCGCCGTCCTTGCCTTGTCATCTGCTTGCGTGTTGCCTTTTGCCATGTCATCATCTGCATTTTTTATCATGTCATCATGTGCATCGCATTTGCATAGGTGTTCGTCTCATGCATCCGAGCATTTTCCCCGTTGTCCGTTTTGCAATCCGGCACTGCCATCTTCTCCGGCGCACCCTTCTTGTTTATTTTCGTGAGCGGGTGTTGAACGTTCTCGGACTGGACCGAGGCTTGTCAAGTGGCCTTGGTATACCACCGGTCAAGTTTCGTTCCATTTGGAGGTCGTTTGGTACTCCAACGGTTAACCGGATAACCGAAGATGACTTCTGTGTGTTGCAGCAAAACCCCCCCTTAAACAGCCCCAAAACCCCTCTAAGTCTCCGCCATGCTCTCGGTCGTTCGATCACGATCGCGTGGGCGAAAACCGCACCCCGTTTGGACTCTCCTAGCTCCCTCTACCTATAAATATGCCACTTCCCCGAAATCCCGCAGTGCAAACCCTAAAAATCCTCCCCTCCCCGCGCCGGACATGTCCGTCTGCGCCGGACGAAGACGCGCCGCCGCTCCCGGCCAGTGGCGTCGTGCCACGTGTCCTCCGCCGCCGTCTCGCCCGCGCCCCGCCGCCGCGGCCGGCCCCCCTGGGCTGCACCGGGCCCGCGCGCCCCGCCGCCCGCCGATGCGCCCCACTTCCCGCGCCGTCGCGCCGCCGCCTCGGGAGCCGCCGCGCCTCTCCGCCGCCTCGCCGCTGTCCGCCGCCCGTCTCCTCGCCGCCGCCTCGCGCGCCCGCCTCCTCCGCCGGCGCCGCCGCACCCCGCCGCCCTCCGCCGCGCCGGCGCCCGCCCTCCACCTGCGCCTCGCCGCCGCCGTCCCGTGCCCGGCCAGCGCCGCCCCTTCCTCTCCCGTCGCCGGCGAGCGCCGCCTCGAGGAACCCTAGCCCGATCTGGATCTGATCAACAAGGTTGACCCGAGACCCCCCCGATTTTTCCCAAGTTTTTTGCATTTGCACATTATATACCCCTGTTCATCATGGCATAATTCTCTGCATATAGCTCTGATTGGCACGTGTAATATATCGAAATGTTCGCCTCGTGATGCTCTACATTTTGTTCCATTGCACCATGTTCATTTGAGTCCATCTTGATGCCCAAATCATTGTTGCAAGAGTGATAGTTGCTGTTATCTGCTCTCTGTTATCAGAACTTGGAGATTTGTTATTTTTGTATCATTTAATCTGTGCATCTTATGAGTATGAGCTCTACATGTGTTTTGCTGTATGCCATGCCATCTTTACAGAGATGTATGCCATGTATTTTTGTGATTTCTTTCGTGACTAGCACAAGCATGCAAACTAGGCCCCGTAATGTTTCTGATTTCGGGGACTTAGTGATTTCTCCAAGTCTTTGTCTGGTGTTATTTTGTTGCCATGTAAACTTGATGCTACAGAGAGATCCATGCTTATTTTGGAGATGTTCAGTAAGGATATTTTGTAGATATTGTTGTAATTGATCCATTCATGCCCTTTTTTCAATTATGGAGTGCCATAGCATGACACAATCTTGCTCTACTTTTGCTATAAAATGTTCCTGGCAGATTGTTTACGTGTTATTTAATTTCGCCAAGCTTGTTGTAGTTGATCCTTTCATGCTATGTACTTGCTCTTGCCACGGATAGCTTCATAAACATGCCATCTTACTGTAGATATGCTTGTTTTCTCATGCATTGCCTTGTGGTGAGTGCGTCAAGCTCACCAAGATGCCTTCATATTATTGTTTCTGCCATGCTCTGTTTTCTGCTAAGTCTGAAACCTGATAACGAAACTTGCTATGTTTACATGGTTGCCATCATATCTTCTGTACCCTTTTGGCTTATGGTCAGTAAGGCACTTTTGTCACATGCATTTAGTAGATTCATGCCATGCCTTGTTTTGCTATGTTCACTTCATGTAGCATGTTTATTTCATGCTCTAAACCTTGCAACCTGATGTTATTCCTGCCATGCCCAGTAATTTCTGCTGTCTGTGAACCTGTTATTATTTGCAAATTTGCCATGTCCTTTTGAGCATGTTCTAGTGATTTCTGGAGATAGCTCAGTGTTCATGTTTTGTCATGCTTTACCTATACATCATGGTCATGCCTTTTGTTTTCATGTTGAGTTGCCGTAGCATATCGTTTTGATGCTTGCTAGATGCCTAGTTGCTGTTATGGTCAGATTGTTGCTATGTCTTGTTTGGAGTGTATGTGTTGCACCGTTGCTCCGTTTTGACCATGCTCTATATGAAACTTGCTTAGATTTGCATGTAGTTTCATATTATCATGTTGCATCCTTGTTTTGAGGTGTTTGCTTGATGTTTGTATGCATTTTGTATCAATGCCATGTTTACCTTGTTTTGCTCATATCTTCTAGACGTAGCTCCGAATCTAATGAACTTTATATGTAACTTGACTAGAATTTCGTGTAGATCATTATGGTGCATTTTAACTTGCTGTTTAACAACTTGAACATAAAGTTTATTCAGTTCTGGACCAATTTCGTAATTTGCATATGAGTTCTTACCGGATTTGTTATATGTTAGTTCCGGCCTCATTTAATCTTGCTTTGATGTGTTGGTCTTGTATGCATCATCTCTTGTCGTGTGTAGCTTCATGCAGCCTTGTCATGCATCATACTTGGTTGAGCATCATGCCTTGTTCATGTGTGGTGTGTTTACCTTGTTGTGTGCTTCATCTCGATAGTTCCCGTGTCGTTGCGATCGTGAGGATTTGTTCGTCTTCGTGGCTTCGTCTTCTTCAGGGATTCGTTCTTCTTCCTAGCGGGATTTCAGGCAAGATGACCGTCACCTTAGATCTCTTTACTAACATTGCTATGCTAGTTGCTTCGTTCTATCGCTATGCTGCGCTACCTATCACTTGCTCCTCAAGCCTCCCAAATTGCCATGAACCTCTAACCTTTGTCACCCTTCCTAGCAAACCGTTGTTTGGCTATGTTACCGCTTTGCTCAGCCCCTCTTATAGCGTGGCTAGCTGCAGGTGAAGATGAAGATTGCTCCATGTTGGATTATGTTTATTTTGGGATATCACAATATCTCTTATATTATTAATGCATCTATATACTTGGTAAAGGGTGGAAGGCTCGGCCTTATGCCTGATGTTTGGTTCCACTATTGCCGCCCTAGTTTCCGTCATACCGGTGTTATGTTCATTGATTTTGTGTCCCTCACGCGGTTGGGTGATTTATGGGACCCCCTTGACAGTTCGCCTTGAATAAAACTCTTCCAGCAAGGCCCAGCCTTGGTTTTACCATTTGCCTAGCCTATTTCTTTTCCCTGGGGAGTCGCTCTCTTGAGGGTCATCTTTGTTTAACCCCCCCCCCCGCCCGGGCCAGTGCTTCTCCAAGTGTTGGTCCGAACTGAGTAGACTGCGGGGCCCCCTCGTGGAAACTCGAGGTCTGGTTTTACTCGTAGGATGTCTCATCCGGTGTTGCCCTGAGAACGAGATATGTGCAGCTCCTATCGGGATTGTCGGCACATCGGGCGGCTTTGCTGGTTTTGTTTTACCATTGTCGAAATGTCTTGTAACCGGGATTCCGAGACTTATCGGGTCTTCCCGGGAGAAGGAATATCCTTCGTTGACCGTGAGAGCTTATAATGGGCTAAGTTGGGACACCCCTGCAGGGTATTATCTTTCGAAAGCCGTGCCCGCGGTTATGTGGCAGATGGGAATTTGTAAATTATCCGGTTGTAGAGAACTTGACA
Organism: Triticum aestivum; assembly: GCF_018294505.1. Lineage (NCBI taxonomy): Eukaryota > Viridiplantae > Streptophyta > Magnoliopsida > Poales > Poaceae > Triticum > Triticum aestivum. Next base: position 276,840,453 of record NC_057805.1, read on the forward strand.
CTTGACCTTAATTAAAACGCATCAACCGCGTGTGTAGCCGTGATGGTCTCTTCTCGGCGGAGTCCGGGAAGTGAACACGGTTTCTGGGTTATGTTTGACGTAAGTAGGAGTTCAGGATCACTTCTTGATCATTGCTAGTTTCACGACCGTTCCTTTGCTTCTCTTCTCGCTCTTATTTGCGTAAGTTAGCCACCATACATGCTTAGTCGCTGCTGCAACCTCACCACTTATCCTTTCCTTACCCATTAAGCTTTGCTAGTCTTGATACCCATGGTAATGGGATTGCTGAGTCCTCGTGGCTCACAGATTACTACAACACCAGTTGCAGGTACAGGTTTTGCGATGATCTTGACGCGAGAGCGATGTTTACCTGTTTTGGAGTTCTTCTTCTGCTTCGATCAGGGGATAGGTTCCAGGTCGGCAGCCTGGGCTAGCAGGGTGGATGTCGTTGGAGTTTCTGTTTGTGTTTCATCCGTAGTCGGATGTTGATCTCATGTATGATATATTGATGTATTCTTGCGGCATTTGTATGCCTTGTATGTATTCCCAAATATTATGTAATGTTGATGTAATGATATCCACCTTGCAAAAGCGTCTTCAAGATGCGCTTCTATCCTTGGTGGGACCTTTGTGTTCCTTTAGGATAGGGTCGCATCTTGGGCGTGACAAGTTGGTATCAGAGCCTCGACCGACCCTAGGAGCCCCCCTTGTTTGATCGTGTAGTTTGGCCGTCGTTGAGTCTAGAAGAAAACTGTTTTTGGAGTCTAGTTATATCGGAGAGTAGGAATTCTTTTTACTCCTCTGCCCCTTCGTCGCTCTGGTGAGAAATCTTGACGTAGGTGTTTTGAATTACTTCTCTTCCCCTTCAAATTTTTTTAGGATCTCGCGGTTAGTTTTCGTTCGTTCTCCATCCTCTTTTCAATCCGGCGCATTTCTCTTCGAGTGTTTTCGATCCTCGTCATCTTTTGCTAGATTATTCCTCATCTCTTTTCAACCGATGTCGTTTTCCCTGTCCGAAGTTGTCCTTGTTTTTCCCACCCGCCCTCCCTTCTTCTTCTCGAAACCGGAGCACGTAATCGAGTATCCATTCTACTCGTGCGAAATCTTTGCATTCTCTCCTTAATTATTTCAACCGGTGTTTTCTATTCTAGCTATTCGTCGATTTCCCCTTCCTAGTTGTCCTTGTTTTCCCGCCCTCCCACCCTCTTCTTCCCGGAGTCTGAGCCTCTATTCGAGCATCTATTTCATTCGTGCGGAGTATCTTCAGTCTTTCCTCAATTATTTCAACCGGTGAATTCTCGTCTCGTTTGACATTCTTCATCTCTTTTCCCCTCCGGTGGATTCAATTCCAATTTTCGGTAGTGATAATATTTTTTTCCTCGGCTCAAAAGTTTTCCGTTGCTCGTTCCCCTCTCGTCAATTAATCGTTCTGGAGTGATGAAGACATCTCAGGAGATTCGTCTGTGTTCGTATTAATTCGAGGATATCACCTCATTCGAATAGTGCAATTGTTCCGGTGCATCGTCTATCTGATCAACAATCCTTTCTCAACGGTGTTTTTTTAGTGGGCCCTAACCCACAGGTCTTTTCCCAGGATCTTACTTAACTCTTCTAATTTTTTCGGAGCTATTCTCAAATCCTTTCTTTCAAAGTTTAACGTAAGTATGAATTTCATCAGTCAGATGTTCTCCAAGATCGCTTTCAAATTCTTTCATGTTCGGGCCAACATTTTTTCTCCCGGAGTATCTCAACAACTTTGGTGTTATTTCTCGCCGTCATTCTCAAGATTTGAAGACCGTAGAAGAGTTTTCCCTAAATTTTGTCCGTTCTCACGGAAATTCGCAGTGCTAGCTCGATGGTTATCCTATCAAACTGTTTCTAGTCGTGTAATTCTTTTCATCCATCCGGAGTATTTCAGGAGTTACATTCTCTCTCGATCATCGGAAGGCCATCTATTTCAGAAGATTTCTTCGTTCTAATTTGTCAGATTCGTTCTCCGATTATTCTATATTCATGCCTTTTCGTTCGTCTCCATATTCTTCCGGTGTTAAATTCAAGTATGCTTCTATCAGCTCGTGATCTCTTCTTTCAATTGCAACTTGATTCTCTCATGTATATTCGTGCTTTTCCTATTTTTCCCGGTGAGTCATCCTCCTTCGTCAGTCAATTTTTGAATTCTTACGGTGGCTCGTTCAAGATTCTTTCTGTTGTTATCATATTAATTAATTCGTTCTTTCCTAATCCTACCGGTGGTTCACGAAGATTTTCTCAAGTTGTGCGCTATATTCCCCCTTAATTTTTTTTCCAACGATAATAAGTAGTATGCGAAATCCATTGCTAGTCATCAATTTATTTTGATGAAGGATAAGCATACAATAAATCATATTCTTATTTCCTCTAAGTGATTAATCCCCTTCTTCGGAGTTTGTTCTTGATGAATAAATTCTAGTTCCAAGTGTTTTTCATCTTTTCTTTTCCGGAGTTCTAAGCTTCTCGCCGATTTCGTCGTGAACCTCCATCTAAATCATCGCAAGACTCAGAGCTTACGCTATTCTTCCTTCTATTTTATCTCACCATCCTTTTGGTACCGGAGTTCTTCACGGTGGTTCGTCATGATTTAATTCATTCTTCGAGTGTTCATCAAGATTTTGTTTGGAGGAGCGCAAGTATCTTCCGTCTTGCCTATCGAAGTGCAATTAATTCTCCGTATTGTTTTGAAGTGGAGTTTTGCATTTCTTCATTCTTCTCAGCTATCCAATCATTTCCGGTTGTGGCCGGTTATCACCTTATTCTTGAGATGTTACCTATAAGACCACAACAAGCTTATTCTTTCGTTGTTGATTTTCTCAACTACTCCACTCAATCCTTTCCTTCTAAGTTCTTTTCATTCAATCATTTTCAATTCTTCCGGAGGCATTGCATTGTTTCATCTCGTCAAGTGTCATCTCTTTGGGTGAAGTTCATGTTCTAATTTTACCTTGCTTAGCCGAAGTGCTACCTAATTCTTTCATTCTTATTCCTTTTCTATCTTGTTCTAACCGGAGTGGTTTCAGAGTCTATCTTGTTTCTTGAGCTTTTCATTCTCTTCAGATCCTTCGTTCTTCTTTTCTACCAGAGTGCTCTCGATTTTTGTTCATCTCCTCTCTTGCGTTCTTGCTTCACCTCTTCCTTTTTCTCTTCCGTCTCGGTCCTAAGATCTCGGGACGAGATCTCTTGTTAGTGGAGGAGTGTTGTAATGCCCCGGATCCGAAGCGCCAGGGGTCACCCAGTTATTCGCCGTCCTTGCCTTGTCATCTGCTTGTGTGTTGCCTTTTGCCATGTCATCATCTGCATTTTTTATCATGTCATCATGTGCATCGCATTTGCATAGGTGTTCGTCTCATGCATCCGAGCATTTTCCCCGTTGTCCGTTTTGCAATCCGGCACTCCCATCTCCTCTGGCGCACCCTTCTTGTTTCTTTTCGTGAGCGGGTGTTGAACGTTCTTGGAATGGACCGAGGCTTGTCAAGTGGCCTTGGTATACCACCGGTAGACCACCGGTCAAGTTTCGTTCCATTTGGAGGTCGTTTGGTACTCCAACGGTTAACCGGGTAACCGCAGATGCCTTCTGTGTGTTGCAGCAAAACCCCCCCTTCAAACATCCCCAAAACCCCTGTAAGTCTCTGTCATGCTCTCGGTCATTCGATCACGATCGCGTGGGCGAAAACCGCACCCCGTTTGGACTCTCCTAGCTCCCTCTACCTATAAATATGCCACTTCCCCGAAATCCCACAGTCCAAACCCTAAAAATCCTCCCCTATCCGCACCGGACATGTCCGTCCGCGCCGGACGAAGACGCGCCCCCGCTCCCGGCCAGTGGCGTCATGCCACGTGTCCTCCACCGCCGTCTCGCCCGCGCCCCGCCGCCGCGGCCCACGAGCCCACGGCCGGCCCGCCCCGGGCTGCACCGGGCTCGCGCGCCCCGAGTCGCGCGCCCCGCCGCCCGCCGATGCGCCCCGCCTCCCGCGCCGTCGCGCCGCCGCCTCGGGCGCCGCCGCGCCTCTCCGCCGCCTCGCCACCGTCCGCCGCCCGTCTCCTCGCCGTCGCCTCGCGTGCCCGCCTCCTCCGCCGGCGCCGCTGCACCCCGCCGCCCTCCGCCGCGCCGGCGCCCGCCCTCCGCCTGCGCCTCGCCGCCGCCGTCCCGTGCCCCGGCCGGCGCCGCCCTTCCTCTCCCGTCGCCGGCGAGCGCCGCCTCGAGGAACCCTAGCCCGATCTGGATCTGGTCAACAAGGTTGACCCGAGACCCCCCCGATTTTTCCTAAGTTTTTTGCATTTGCACATTATATACCCCTGTTCATCATGGCATAATTCTCTGCATCGAAATGGTCATCTTTTGATGCTCTACATTTTTTTCAATTGCACCATGTTCATTTGAGTCCATCTTGATGCCCAAATAATTGTTGCAAGAGTGCTAGTTGCTGTTATCTGCTGTCTGTTATCAGAACTTGGAGATTTGTTAATTTTGTATCATTTAATCTGTGCATCTTATGAGTATGAGCTCTACATGTGTTTTGTTGTATGCCATGCCATCTTTACAGAGGTGTATGCCATGTATTTTTGTGATGTCTGTGGTGACGAGCACAAGCATGCAAACTAGGCCCCGTAATGTTTCTGATTTCAGGGACTAAGATTTCTGTAAGTCTTTGTCTGCTGTTATTTTGTTGCCATGTAAACTTAATGCTACAGAGAGATCCATGCCTATTTTGGAGATGTTCAGTAAGGATGTTTTGTAGATATTGTTGTAATTGATCCATTAATGACCTTGTTTGCAATTATGGAGTGCCCTAGCATGACTCAATCTTGCTCTACTTTTGCTATAAAATGTTCCTGGCACATTGATTACGTGTTATTCAATTTCACCAAGCTTGTTGTAGTTGATTCTTTCATGCTATGTAGTTGCTCTTGCCATGGATAGCTTCATAAACATGCCATCTTGCTGTAGGTATGATTTTTTTGTCATACATTGCTTTGTGGTGAGTGTATTAAGCTCACCAAGATGCCTTCATATTATTGTTTCTGCCATGCTCTGTTTCTGCTGTCTGAAACCTGATAACGAAACTTGCTATGTTTACATGGTTGCCATCATATCTTCTGTGCCCTTTTGGCTTATGGTCAGTAAGGGAATTTTGTCACAGGCATTTAGTAGATTCATGCCATGCCTTGTTTTGCTATGTTCAGTTCCTGTAGCATGTCGATTTCATGCGCCAAACATTGCAATCTGATGTTATTCCTGCCATGCCCAGTAATTTCTGCTGTCTGTGAACCTGTTATTATTTGCAAATTTGCCATGTCCTTTTGAGCATGTTCTAGTGATTCTGGAGATAGCTCAGTGTTCATGTTTTGTCATGCTTTACCTATACATCATGGTCATGCCTTTTGTTTTCATGTTGAGTTGCCGTAGCATATCGTTTTGATGCTTGCTAGATGCCTAGTTGCTGTTATGGTCAGATTGTTGCTATGTCTTGTTTGGAGTGTATGTGTTGCACCGTTGCTCCGTTTTGACCATGCTCTATATGAAACTTGCTTAGATTTGCATGTAGTTTCATATTATCATGTTGCATCCTTGTTTTGAGGTGTTTGCTTGATGTTTGTATGCATTTTGTATCAATGCCATGTTTACCTTGTTTTGCTCATATCTTCTAGACGTAGCTCCGAATCTAATGAACTTTATATGTAACTTGACTAGAATTTCGTGTAGATCATTATGGTGCATTTTAACTTGCTGTTTAACAACTTGAACATAAAGTTTATTCAGTTCTGGACCAATTTCGTAATTTGCATATGAGTTCTTATCGGATTTGTTATATGTTAGTTCCGGCCACATTTAATCTTGCTTTGATGTGTTGGTCTTGTATGCATCATCTCTTGTCGTGTGTAGCTTCATGTAGCCTTGTCATGCATCATACTTGGTTGAGCATCATGCCTTGTTCATGTGTGGTGTGTTTACCTTGTTGTGTGCTTCTTCTCGATAGTTCCCGTGTCGTTGCGATCGTGAGGATTCGTTCGTCTTCGTGGCTTTATCTTCTTCATGGATTCGTTCTTCTTCCTAGCAGGATTTCAGGCAAGATGACAGTCACCTCGGATCTCTTTACTATCATTGCTATGCTAGTTGCTTCGTTCTATCGCTATGCTGCGCTACCTATCACTTGCTCCTCAAGCATCCCAAATTGCCATGAACCTCTAACCTTTGTCACCCTTCCTAGAAAACCATTGTTTGGCTATGTTACCGCTTTGCTCAGCCCCTCTTATAGTGTTGCTAGCTGCAGGTGAAGATGAAGATTGCTCCATGTTGGATTATGTTTATTTTGGGATATCACAATATCTCTTATATTATTAATGCATCTATATACTTGGTAAAGGGTGGAAGGCTCGGCCTTATGCCTGATGTTTGGTTCCACTCTTGCCGCCCTAGTTTCCGTCATACCGGTGTTATGTTCCTTGATTTTGCGTCCCTCACGCGGTTGGGTGATTTATGGGACCCCCTTGACAGTTTGCCTTGAATAAAACTCTTCCAGCAAGGTACAACCTTGGTTTTACCATTTGCCTACCCTATTTCTTTTCCCTGGGGAGTCGCTCTCTCGAGGGTCATCTTTATTTAACCCCCCCGGGCCAGTGCTTCTCCAAGTGTTGGTCCGAACTGAGTAGACTGCGGGGCCCTCTCGTGGAAACTCGAGGTCTGGTTTTACTCGTAGGATGTCTCATCCGGTGTTGCCCTGAGAACGAGATATGTGCAGCTCCTATCGGGATTGTCGGCACATCGGGCAGCTTTGCTGGTTTTGTTTTACCACTGTCGAAATGTCTTGTAACCGGGATTCCGAGACTGATCGGGTCTTCCCGGGAGAAGGAATATCCTTCGTTGACCGTGAGAGCTTATAATGGGCTAAGTTGGGACACCCCTGCAGGGTATTATCTTTCGAAAGCCGTGCCCGCGGTTATGTGGCAGATGGGAATTTGTTAATGTCCGGTTGTAGAGAACTTGACACTTGACCTTAACTAAAACGCATCAACCGCGTGTGTAGCCGTGATGGTCTCTTCTCGGCGGAGTCTGGGAAGTGAACACGGTTTCTGGGTTATGTTTGACGTAAGTAGGAGTTCAGGATCACTGCTTGATCATTGCTAGTTTCACGACCGTTCCTTTGCTTCTCTTCTCTCTCTTATTTGCGTAAGTTAGCCACCATACATGCTTAGTCGCTACTGCAACCTCACCACTTATCCTTTCCTTACCCATTAAGCTTTGCTAGTCTTGATACCCATGGTAATAGGATTGCTGAGTCCTCGTGGCTCACAGATTACTACAACACCAGTTGCAGGTACAGGTTTTGCGATGATCATGATGCGAGAGCGATGTTTACCTGTTTTGGAGTTCTTCTTCTGCTTCGATCAGGGGATAGGTTCCAGGTCGGCAGCCTGGGCTAGCAGGGTGGATGTCGTTGGAGTTTCTGTTTGTGTTTCATCCGTAGTCGGATGTTGATCTCATGTATGATATATTGATGTATTGTTGCGGCATTTGTATGCCTTGTATGTATTCCCAAATATTATGTAATGTTGATGTAATGATATCCACCTTGCAAAAGCGTCTTCAAGATGCGCTTCTATCCTTGGTGGGACCTTCGTGTTCCTTTAGGATAGGGTCGCATCTTGGGCGTCATAGATACGCCGCAGGTTGCGCTGATAGGCGGATGCCACGCTCGGCAGGCCAATAGGCATCCGAACGTAGCTGTGCGGCGGGCCCTCGCAGTGTCCCACGCGCGAAGGCCAAAAGAGCTCCTGAGATGCGGCTCTGATGTGCCTGGAATGTCAATGCAGATGCGCAACCCGCCATCCTCGCCTGGATGGGGGGATGCGGCAAGTGGGCGGCGGTCGCCGCGCATGGCTCTTGCTTCTTGCAGTTCCCGAGTGGTCTTGGTGATGAACTCTTGAACGTTGGGCGCCCCTCGCCCGTTGTCTTCCTGAGGGAAACGTGTCGCGAAGCACGCCTTCAGGTGGTGCCCGAGTGCCTCCCTCATGACATTGGCAAGGTCTGAGGCCCTCTAGAAGAGAGCCCCCGAGCCCTGCCCCAGGAGGGCACCGGGCGAACCTTCCTATGCGACGGAGGGAGGCGCCCCAGGCACGGGCGCTGATCCTGACGAGGTAATACTTGCGGTGCCGCTCTCCTGCGGTCCAGCGCGGAGCAGTTGCTTCTTCTTCTTGGGGATGGCTTGAGCTGCATTGTTGTCAGGGTCTTCGATTGACGCTGCTTGCAAGGCACGCTCGAAGGAGCACACCGCATCTCTTTCTTCGCAGGTGACCGTGATGATCCCGCTGCTCCCTACCATCTTAAGGACGTTGTAGCCATGGTGCATCACCGCCATGAACTTGGCCAGGGCTGGATACCCGAGGATGGCATTGTACGGCAGATGGATGTGCGCGACATCGAAGTCGATGAGCTCGGTGCGGTAGTTGTTGCATTCTCCGAAGGTGACAGGGAGGCGGACCTGCCCTATCGGTGTGGTGGAACCGTCGGTCACTCCTGAGAAAGGCTTGGTAGACTGAAGCTGGTCGTAGGGCACTTGGAGGTTGTCGAACGTGTCGACGGACAAGACGTTAAGCCCTGCGCCGCCGTCGATGAGAGTCTTGGTGACTTGTACGTTGCTGATGACGGGCGAACAAAGCATTGGGAGAACGCCAGCGGTCGCCGCACACTTGAGCTAATCTGCCGAACTGAAAGTGATGGCGCACTTGGACCACCTGAGTGGGCGTGTGGCCTAGAGCTTGGGGAGGACTGCATTCACCTCGTGGGCAAACCGCTTGAAGATTCGCTGTGAGGCTGGGGCTTGAGCTCTGCCCAAGATGCAGGCGATAGCACGCGGCTCCTGGAAGCCCCCAGCCCCCTTGTCTTGATGGTAGTCGTCGTTCCTTCTTGGTGGTGGCGGCAGCGGAGGGAGCCCAGCATTGCCCTGAGGACGGTCCTCACGAGGCTGATCCCTCCAGGCACCCTCATGAGGTTGATCCTACCAGCGGTCCTCACGAGGCCGGTCGCGCCACTCCTGCCGTGGGCCATGGTCGTCCCAGCATCCTCCGCCACGTCCTCCTCTCGGCCGTAGCCCCGGTCGTTGCATTCGGGGTGTCGAGCGAAGCGTCCATCGCGAATGGCCCTGAGCTCCTGACAATCGTTGGTGTTGTGGCTGTGCACATTGTGGAAGGCGCAGAACGGTCGGCTGCTCTTGGATGACTCAGGCTGGTCCCTGCCGCGCTTCGTGTCTAGCTCTGCCGTGAGTACGGTTGCTCCCTTGCGCTTCACGTCCTTGGCCTTGGCCTTCTTCTCCTCCGGGTCCGTAGCTGGGGGCTCGAGGAGGGAGAGGCGCCCTTCCTCAGATCTTGCGCACTTGGTTGCCAGGTTGAACAGCTCCACGGATGTGCACAGCTCCTTGTGGATGGCGAGCTCCTCCTTCATCTTGACGTCGCGGACGCCATCGGAGAACGGTGAGATGATGGCCTCGTCCGTCACCTCGGGGATCTTGAGATGAACGTTGTTGAAGCACTGGATGTACTTCTGGAGGGTCTCTCCTGGTTGCTGCTTGACGCGGCGCAGATCACCCGCGGCCGGGGGGCGGTTGCGAGTGCCCTGGAAGTTGGCGACGAAGCGGTTGCGCATCTCGTCCCAGGAGGAGATCGAGCCTGGAGGCAGGTTCAGGAGCTACGAACGAGCGCCTTCTTTGAGCGCCATGGGAACCAGTTTACCATGACTTTCTCATCGCCGTTGGCCGCCTCGATGCTCAGCTCGTAGAGCTGCAGGAACTCCGCGGCATCGGGGGTGCCGTCGTAGCGTGGAGGCAGGTCTGGCTTGAACTTGCCCGGACAGGCGACGCTATGCAGCTCAGGGGTGAAGGCGCGGCAACCGGCCGTGGTCACCGGGGCCCGTCTTGGAGGTGGAGCATGGTCTTGGCGCCCACGCACCGCCACGGCAAGCGGCGTAGGGCCCTGCCGCAGCAAGCGATCCTAACGCGGCGGTGCGGGGAGCGGTGGAGCGTTCTCTTGCGGGCAAGGGACTTCTTGGCAGCTTCCTTCTTCGCGCACGGGTGCCGGACGCGGTGGGTCGCGTCGCGGAGCCGCGCGCCTTTGCACCAGGGCGCCATCTTGGGGCAGAGGTGGTGGAGGCGCTCCGTGAGCTACGTCGCCCGTAGCTGGCGGTGGACGAGGCAGCGAGAGGGACGGTGCGGGGGAGCCCCTTGCGGTGCTGACGAGCTCGGCGATGCGGTCCAGCCAGTCCTCATAGAGGTCATTGAGGGGGCGGTCGCGCAGGAGCTCGCGTGCCATGCACAGCGCGGCCTGCGCGTCCACGGGAGCTCGGCGAGCGTGGGATGACGAACCGGCCGGGGTCAGCGATGGAGTGGCGGTGCGGCCGTCCCGCCACACCGAGGGGTGACGCGAGGATGCTTGCTGCTCGTTCCCCACCGGGCTGGTGGGGGCGTTGGCAGCAGGCGACGGAGAATGACGAGGTGGCCCGCCGACGGGAGCCGTCTGGGCGACGCGGGTGGCGAGGGCAGCCATGCGCTCAGCGCGGGCTTGGCGGGCGTCCGCCGTCAATGGAAGGAGAACTCCGGCGCACCCCTACCTGGCACGCCAAATGTCGGATCTCGGGTTCTGGCAAAACCCTTAAGGTTCGAACTCTGGGGTGCACGCGAAGATCTCTTCCTCACAGATCACGCCCTCACACGCTTCGCGATCTCTAGGCTAGCCCGACGAACTCGCAACGCAAGGGACACAAGATTTATACTGGTTCGGGCCACCGTTGTGGTGTAATACCATACTCCAGTGTGGTAGTGGTGGATTGCCTGTCGGGCTGAGGATGAACAGTACAAGGGGAAGAACAGCCTCCTGAGGAGAGGTGTTCTTGTGCTTGGTGAGCTTGTGTGGATGAGGATCCGATCTCGATCTGTTCGATCAACCCCCGACTCTCCTTCTCTCTACTGTGGTGTCTAGTCCAATTTATAGAGGCCCTGGTACTCTTCCCAAATATTGAGCGGGAAGAGAGCCAACAACGGCCAATTTGAAAGGGGACAGCTAGTACAGCTTATCCTGACAAAAGTAGTCTTCGCCTGCAAAAGGCTTTGGGGTGACACCATCTTGGGCTCCATAGTGACCTCCGTCTCGCTGTCCTGCTGGTCTTGGTCTCGTTGCACCGATATGGAAACCTTTGCTTGACGCCTCGGTACTCCTCGGATGCGCTTGCCTCCTTAGCACCTAAGAGGAAATAAGGACACTGTGCATGCTGGCGCCTGCCTGGTCTCGATCGTCATGCCTCACGTCACTAGAACCTCGCGAGGTTTGTCTTGCTTTGATCTCTCCGCCCCTCGCGAGCCAGCCTGGTGAGGCCGCTCCCGAGGAGGTCTTGTGTCGTCCGCCTTTCGAGGCTTGGCCCCTCGCCATGGTCTTGAAATCTTGTTGGTGAAGATGGGCCGTACGGGCCTGCTCTCAGAGCCACGCCGTGGGCCGCAGGCAGGCAAGTCTGGGGACCCCCGTTCCCAGGACGCCGACACTGGCGAAGAAATTCCCATGTATGATCAACGAGCATTGCTCGATAAGCCATACCACACTCCATCACCTGCCAAGAAGTCACCGCCTGTGAGATCTTCACCAAGGCTTGCACATGTTCCCTCAGATAAACCTTCAGGTTTTGCTGCCCCAGCGCCAAGAGAAAGTTGGTCACTCATGAAAAAGTTGGTGTTTCTGCTAAGAAGGCGAGGAAAATCATTCCTACTTCCATAGAGGAATATGATTTTGAGATGATATTCGACATCATTGAAGGTGCCTCCTATGATGCCAATCCAGCTGAGTTGGGTAATTTGGGTCTGCCAGAAGATGTTACCAAGATGGTAGCAAAGCACTTCACTGATCTATAGGAAATCACCAAAGAACTCAATCAAGCTGTCGATGATAAAAAGCTTCTGGAGAATATGAGAAGGGAAGCTAAGTCTGAGAATGAAAGAAAAGATGTGAAAAGGGCTATTCTTGAAACCACCAAAGCTCTCACTACCATGAAAAACAACAAGATTGAGTGGCACTCCAGGATGAAGATGGATGTCTCTCAGCTTTGTGATTGCAGAATCGAAGAGATTAAGCATCAGGAAAATCTGGCTCGACACAGGGAGAAAGAAGAAAAACGTCAGAGAGCTCAGGCTAGAGGGAATAAGCCAAAAGAAGTCAAGCACCATCGTGTCCAATCTACTTTAGTTGATGCTCCCATTGACACAAGTGCCCACTGCAGCAGATTCCACCATCCCCTCGTCTCGATGAAGTAACCGAGCAACAAGTTGAGGCTGTGGTAGTTCCTACCTCAGTAGAACAAGAAGCTCATGTTGTGGACATATATCTTTTCAATGCCGATGAACTAAAGGTTGTGCTCGATCAAAATACTCCCGAAGAAAATATTGATAGAGAAATTGAAATGGAAAAGCAAGTCTCATCACTTGTGAAGGATATTCAAGCTGAACCCTCCGGATCCACAAAGGAGGGAGAAAAGGTTGAGGGGGACCAAATTGCTGCACAAGGTATACCCCTATGGTCTCCTCATCTGGCGCACCTGCCCCGATGCAGGTTGACCCTGCTCCTGGTTCTTTGGCTTCACAGCCAGAATAGGAAGAAAAGAAGTTTGAAGAGCGCATGGCTCATGATGAGAAAGATGAAGAAGTTGCACCACCAGTTCTGTCCCACCAGGTCATACCACCGTTGCTGCCACAGTGGGATGAAGAAGTTTTTGTGCCACCGCAAATTGCCGATTCATCGAAAGAAAAGGTCCTTGTGCCTGAGTCTGAGAAAGCAACTGAAGGAGTTCCAACGAAGGAAAATGATTGTTAGTCCAGTGATCCCGTGCCATCTGCTTCAGAGAAAGTCATTGTACCTCATGCTCTAGTGCAGCCCTCTGATGAGAACGCATCTGCAGCTAATTAAGTTTAGCCGATGGAAATTAGCGAAGAAGTTTATCGAAAAATCCTCAGGAATCATTCATGCTATTTTCATCTGAGTATGGGCCCAATAGCCCAGCTTTCAATGAGCAGCTTGACACGTCGAAGCTTGCATTCTTTGGGGTGAGCCCCTATGAAGGAGAAAGAACATCTTTGTCTCCAAGGTTATGGACAGAGGAGCTGGCAATATATTATGCTCGGATCTTGTTTGGCAAGCACATGATTTTCAATCAAAAGATGTTGAACTTCGCCAAGCTCGAAGATATGCCATGCTTCCACAATACACTTGACCATATTGGGCATGCACTTATGAAGAGTTTTATGCGATTCAATCATGGATGGAATAAAGACATTATCCTTCAGTTCTACGCTATGTTGTACATCACAGGGCAGATGGAAAACACTTCAACCTGGACGCTTGAATGGATGATAGGCAGAGAGAGAATCAAATGCTCAGCAGATCACTTTCTGGCCCTGATCAATTTACCTTAATGTGAATTTAAAAATGACAGAGAACACATACTGCATTTCTGGGATCTATGTTGACCCGAAGAAGTTGGCCTACGACAAAAAAGTGTTGTCCCACATTCTGTGCAACACTACTGCAGGATGCTGCTAATGCGACACTACGATCAGAGACGCTTTGACGAAACTGTGTGCGATGCAATAATCGCAAACGGTGATGTAAAAAACCCGTCAAAAAAGATGCAAAACATTTACGATGGCGGATACATCAAACACGGTTTAGATAGTAGTTGCGTGTGCGATGCTGGGCATACGGTTGATCCATACAAACTGTTTGCGATTAGAAAGAACAACAGAAACAGGCAGCAATATAAATGTGTGTACGATATACGGCATACAGTTCGCTTCGATGAACTATTTTCTATTAGGGAAAGCAACAGAAACGGTCAGCCAGATCAAGGTGTGTGTGATATACGGCATACGGTTCACTCGAATGAACTATTTTCGATTAGGCAAGAGAATAGAAATAGTTCAACTTAACAAGAGGTGTGTGATACGCGGCAAATAGGTATGTAATCGGAAATGTGTGGGAAGACCGATAACAACATAGACGATTCCTATTAACAAGCCGTGTGTGTTGTGAGCAAACGATTGCTGGTATACAATTGTTAGTGATTGATGAAATCATCACCGACGGGTTCCATTGTTTAGTCTGCGTGCTATGTGATTTGCTCTGTCCGCATAACATCTATGCTCTGTCTACAGAGCATCAACATATATACTTAAAAAGACAGCATTGCAAAACCAAATTAAGCATACAATTACACAAGTGACTACACACACAATATTTCCACACACCAAAGTAAGCAATTACATGCATACTAAACTTGGAGAAATAAGGATCTAATCATCTACTTCTTGTTGCAACGACGCTTTACATTGCTCTGCTTCCGGCTGGATCCCTGGCCGTTTTGGGGAAGGAGGCATTTCCTCATTTCAAGGATCTGCGTGTACATTTCGTAGCTCGTGTACGCCTCCTTGGCCGCGTACACAACGTGAGCTTTGTCGAGCTTCTCCATCCAGGCCGAGTGCCAGGCACGCTTGTCCTTGTTGCAGGAATCCTTCATGTCTCTATAGTAGGGAACGATGATGGCCATGGCGAGGTGAACTAGTGAGTCCTTCTCATGCTCGTTGTTGCCCCAGATCTTGTATTGGCCCTGGATGTCGACAAGATTCTAGCTGGCGATGCCCGATTTCTTGAGCACCTTTACATAATTGTTGATGTCCACTGTAGCGAACATGTAGTGGGGGCTGTTGACAAACCTGGCGAAACGATCGCAAGGCCTTGTGGCCAGGCAGTAGTGGTAGACGAGGATGTGAACCTTCTGTGGATGGAGTGGTCCACCCAGACTGGTTTGTTGGTGTACACCGCCAAGACCTCTGTGAACCTTCTGTGGGTGTCCACCATGGCATGCATGGTAAACTGCTGCTCGTTGTCAGCAGCTGCTCAGAGCGCCATTGGAGCCATGTAGGATACCCTCTAAGAATTTGTTGTGGTCGGTGCGCGATGGAAAGGTTGAAGAGAAACAAGGGTTAAATGACCGCTGTAATAAATGGGGGCCGGCCGGCCTGTAATCATCACTCTTGTCACCGCGTTCATAGCGAAGGATTCCAGGGCATACTTGACAACACCACACCGCACGCGTTTCGTTTGACCATGCGTGGGCTGGAAGAGGTGCCAAATGTATTGTCGATGAGCCTGTTCCCACGCTACCACGCAGTTTACCGTGCAAGCTTCCCGCCTGGCTAGTTTGGCCACGTGTCGGCTAGAAGAGGGACTAAATCATTGGAGTTTATTGGAAAAAGGCTTTGTAAAAACAAAGTTGTGGAATGACTTCGGTCATAAGTTTACCCGTGGGTGATGAGGTCGAAGTTACACAGAAGTGTGATGATGGACACTCGAGTGCGATAATTAATTCTGCGTTGTACAGGGCACACGGTTGAAGAAACCAACTGTGTGCAATGATGTCGAAGATCGCAGTCGTGTTAGCTATACAGATCGTGTGCTATGAGATCGACAAGGTAAATAGATTCGAGAATGGTTAATAAAATCTAAGTCCATTGCATATTAAGGTCAAAAATAGTGCGACCTATATACGAGTCTGATACGATGCCATCCTAACGATTGTACCACAGAAGCTTGAAATATTACAAGGTTGAAATTCCAAAGTTATATGGCTCAAATTTAAAGATTACAAGGTTCAAACTGATATTAGAAATGAACTTCAGCTCATCAGCTGCAAATGCTCGCGCTGATCCACGGAACATGGATATCAGAGAGGTTCAAACTAATATTACCACTTGCAAGTCTGGTTTCGAAACCTCGTTATTTCTGCAAAGGGCAAACCTCATTACCTTCAGCACCCTTGCTCTGACAACAAAGAACCTGGAGAATATAATCTCCGGTAAGGTCCCTCGGTAGGAGTTCAAAGTAATTTCTAAGAGATGCAGATATAGGCATTCGATGTGATTGTTATATTGTATCACATTACACCACAAAAAAAACATCCGTGACATTTTGGGCCGAACGAAAATCTTTTCTGTCATACTTATGACACTTCTATGACGATAATTGTGACAAAACCCGGTATCATCATAGATGTGGTGGGGTCCTAAATCTATGACAAAAAATCATGACAGAAAATGGGCTTTTCGTCCTGGGCGGGCCGGAGACGCAGCTGCATGACATTCTTTGGGCCGTCCATGACGGAAAAAACCGTGGTAGAAGCGAGGGCGAGGAAAATATCGGGGTGTTCCCGGTTAGGGTGGGTGGTCGGGGCCGAGCGATGCGCGTTTCTCTCATACACGCATGCGCGTGGGTGCGAGGCGTTGGGCTCTAATTGAACCCGAGCGAGGCATTGGGCTCTATCTGAACCCGAGCGATTGCACTGCAGGCTACGCGTTACTAAACCCGAGCGATCGATCAATGGTTGTTAACTGAACCCGATCGAGTGATTCCTTTACTACTGCTGCTAACTGAAGCTGATCGATGTTGCCTCTGGATGAACAGTGAGCGTTGCTGGGGGGGTTTGGATGAACAGTTCCCGGTGGGGGTGGACGAACAGGACCCCGTGGCATTGCCTCTGGATGAATAGTGAGTGTTGCTGGGGGGTTTGGATGAACAGTTCCCGGTGGGGGTGGATGAACAGTTCCCGGTGGGGGTGGATGAACAGGACCACGATCGTTCGAGCCGGTTGGGGCTGGATGAACAGGACCCCGTGGAGGGCAGGATGAACAGGACCACCCCGTGGAGGGCAGGATGAACAGTAGATGGTGGAGGGCTGGATGAAGAGTAGCCCGTGGAGGGGTGGTTGAACAGGAGCCCGTGGAGAGGGCTGGTTGAACAGTAGCCGGTGGAGTAGCGCGCCATGGAGGCTGGATGAACAGGAGCCCGTGGATGAACAGTCGCAGGTGGAGGCTGGAGGAGGTCGACGGTGAATGAACAATAGCCCGTGGAGGCTGGAGGGGGTCGATGGTGGAGATGAACAGTATCCCGTGGAGTACCGTTTTGCGGTACGCCACACCCCTCCCGATGAACAGGACCCCCGTTTCGACCGTAGCGCTCCAACACAAGTCCGTTTCCTTCGTTTTGCGGTACGCCACACGCCTCCCGATCAACGGGACCCCCGTTTTGACCGTAGGAGGTCAGTTTCCTCCATTTTGCGGTACGCCAGACCCATCCCGATGAACAGGATCCCGTTTCGAACGTGGCCGGTCGAACACAAGGCCATTTCCTCCGTTCTGCGGTACGCCAGACCTCATTTCCATCGGCTGTTCCGTCCAAGCCGGTTGGCTCCCACGCGTTCCGTTTCCTCCCGATGAACACGATGGATTCCGTTGCCTCCCCATGAACACGACGATGACGTTGTTTCTCCGTTCTGACCCAGCTATGTACACGAGCCCTGCCCATACGTACGCCCGAGTAGGCGTTCGGGACCTCGCACGTATGTACGTACGTGGACGTATTTACTTTCTTGCACCTAGGCCGCTGTACGTACGAGTACATGCTACTCGCGCCTCTACTACGACATGTGCGCGCATGTACATCAACCAGTATGTACGTACACGATCGCAACCAGAATGACAACGCTACGTACGCTTCGACCAGGTGGGTCCCGACTGTCAGGCACTTACTTGCGTACGAAGATGTAGCTGGTGGGTCCCAGCAGTCAGGGGGAAACATTTTTTCGTGAAATACGGTGACCTGTCCAGTGGGTCCCCGTTGTCAGGTGGAGGAATAATTATTTTGCGCGTAATAAGGAGGCACTTCCTTGCTGCGGCCGTGGACCCAGCTGTCAGCCTCTCCACGGACAGTCCACGTCCGATGGAAGCCGTTCCTTGACCACGTTGACCATGCCGCGCCGAGAGCAGCAGGGCGGTGGACGACGGCGAGGCCTACGAAGGGGACGACGCGCAGCCGGGGAAGACGCGGCAGTGGATGCCCACGCATAGAGGAGTACGAGGGTTCACTGGTTCGCTACGGTGTGAGGCTGCCGTCGCCGCAGAATAACAGGGGGTGTGGGTGAGTAGAGGGATGGCCTGGCCAGCGGTGGGAGTAGTAGGGGGCGGTGAGGCCTCCGCCGCATCGCAGCCGTCCACGGGAGGCATGAGCACGAGGCACGACCAGCGCTGGTTTGGGCGGCTGGAGCAAGAAGACCAGAGGTTGAAGAAGCACTACGGCCATTGGATGGACATCGTAGGGTCACTGGAGCTAGAATCGTGCATATTGACTAAGTTGGCAAAGCCCTCTGTCCCCGTCAACTTAGTAGGCCCACAAGTCAGCCTGCCACTATACTGGGTCCCAGCTAACAGGGGGAGTATTCTTTTTTTGTGAGTAATAAGGAGGCACTACCTTGCATGCGAAGATATAGCTGGTGGGTCCGAGCTGTCAGCGGCGGTAACGTTTTTTCGTGAAATACAGAGGCCCTTTCGGTGGGTCCCTGATGTCAGGTGGAGGAATCATTATTTTGCGCATAATAAGGAGGCATTTCCTTGCGTGCGGCCGTGGACCCAGCCGTCGGCCTCTCCACGTATAATCCACTTCAGATGCATGTCGGTCGTTGACCACGTTGCCCAGGCTGCGCCGAGAGCACCAGAGTGGTGGACGACGGTGAGGCCTAGGAAGGGAACGACACGGAGGCAGGGAAGACTCAGCAGTTGTTTCCCACGCGGAGGGGATTACGACTGTACGAAGGTTTACTGGTTCGTCTGCCGTCGCCGGAGAATAACAGCAGGTGTGGGTGAGTAGAGGGATGGCTAGGCCAGCGATGGGAGTACGGTGGGGCGGTGAGGCCTGTGCGGCAGCACAGCCAGCCGCGGGGAGGAGGGAGCAGGCAGTCCCGCCGGTGCTTGTTTGAGCGGCTGGAGCAGGAAGAGCAGAGATTGAAGAAGCACGACAGCCGTTGGATGGACATCCAACAGTCACTGCTTGTGTGTCAACCTTTTTTTTAGGAAAGCCTCAAATCTGTGGAAAATAGCATACAACCCATCTGCCATTATTTCTAATAATTTACAGCCCATTTGCTAATTCTTAAGGTTTTTTTTGGAGCCCATATTCTTTTTGTTAGCATTACAGCCCATATTGTGGCCACGGTTAAAAAAATTTACGAAATTTTGCATATTTCGGTGCGGTCCGAACTGTTTTTAATCCCGAAATTTCGAGTAACATTCAAACTGATTTTAAAAATAAATGTATATCAATATAAAATCCAACAAATTGTCCACGCATAAAAATTAATGTAATTTAAAATCTCGAAATGAAAAAGGAAATTTGAAACTTATTGCCGGTTTGATGTGTTTTAAAAATGTACATCCCATTTCTCATTACTGATAGGCCATTTTCTCGGCCTGTCGAATGAAAGCTCTCCTCGTCTTGAAAGATTTGCAGCCAACAGGCCTGACAAAGCAACTTACTTGGCAAATCACAAAAAAACTGGGTTGTGGCCGTGGACCCAGCTCTCAGCCTCTCCACATACAGTACTCTTCCAATGGAAGTGGGTCGTTGACCACATTGACCACGCCATGCCGAGAGCACCAAGGCGGTGGACGACGGCGAGGCCTAGGAAGGGGACGGCGTGGAGCCAGGGAAGACGCTGCAGTGGATGCCCACGCGGAGAGGAGTACGAGGGTTCACTGGTTCGACTGTGGTGTGAGGCTGCCGTCGCCGCAGGGCCTGGCTAGCGGTGGGAGTAGTAGGGGGCGATGAGGCCTCAACGGCAGGACAGCCGACCACTGGAGGCAAGAGCAGGCGGTCTCGCCGGCGCTGGTTTGGGCGGCTGGTGCAAGAAGAGCAGCGATTGAAGAAGAAGCAGGACCGTTCGATTCAAATCCAACGGTTACTGCTGCTAGAATCGTTTGTTGACTAAGTTGACAAGCCCTGCGTACGCGTCAACTTAGTAGGCCCACAGGTCAGCCTCCCAACCAGTGTGCCCCATATGTCAGTGGGAGGAATCATTTTTTCACGTAATAAGGAGGCAGTTGATTGCGTGCGGCCAGGCCAGTGGAGGGAGTAGGGTGGGCCGGGGAAGCCGGCGCGGTATCACAGCAGGCCACAAGAGGAGGGAGCAGGCGGTCCCGCCGGCGCTAGTTTAGGCAGCTGGAGCAGGAAGATCAGAGATTGAAGAAGCACGTCGGCCGTTGGATGGACATCCAACAGTCACTGCTGCTAGAATCGTGTGTTGACTGACAAAGCCTTGCGTAAACAAGTCAGCCTCGAAATATGTGGCATGTACAACCCATTTGCTATTATTTTTATAATTTTTACTCATTTTCTAATTCATATGGAATTTATTGCAGCCCGTTTTCCATTTTTAGAATTGCTGCCCATTTTCTGGTCAATACCAGGGTCAAAAATTTAACTAAATATGTGGGAAATTTTGAAAATTCGCAAATTTTTGCTGGGGAACAAAATATTCTTAATCCAAAAATTAGTAGCCATACTAAAACAAATTTAAAAATAAATTAGTACTATGTCATGTTAAATCCAATGAAATACGTATAAGATATCAGTGAAGAACAAAAACAAAAAAGGAAACTAATATCCCATTTGCTATTTTTTTTTTGGAATTTTCAACTCCTTTTGATATTACTTTTCACAGACACTGACCATACTCTTTGGCCAGGCCGGAATGCATCCCTCCTCGTCTTGAAAGATTTGCAGCTCAGTAAGTCGGAGAAAACAAATAGGCCTAGCTTGGGTATTCTTCAAAAAGAAATACTGGGCTACCTATTTTCCCAAAGAAAAAACTGCTCGGCTGGTCGTGTTGTGAGACGGGCCACAGAGACCGCACAACCCAGTTTATAGCCTGCTCCTCCGAATTACTACAAAAAAAAGTTGTGCAATTCCGTCGTTAATTGACTACATGTTGAAGATGATGTGGGTCCCGGATATCAGCAGGGTGGATCAGAGTAAAAAACCAGGGGTTCATCTGAGTAGTAAAAGAGGTGCTTGCTTGTGTTCGGGAGTGGACCTGGTGGGTCCGTACTGTCATACTCACAACTACAGTCCTCTCCCTATTCACTATGTTGACAGGGACCGTATCAAAAAAAACCTATGTTGACATGGCCGGACGGCGGCGCCGCGGCGAGCGCACCAAGGCGGAGGATAAAGTGCTGTCACCAATGTGCTGGGCTGGGTTGGACATTCTTATTGAAAAATAAAATGGACCGGATCTATTTACGACGTTGACTACGATTTGCATGGGTCCGCTGGTTGCAGGAAGAAAATGCTGGGAGAAAGAAGACTGGTCGCTATCTTTGCCGAAGAATAATATCGACTGAATGTAACGACACTATCGTAGGAAATAATATCCTCCTGTTAAATCGTGAATTTAAAGAACTGGTGCATGAGCATTTAGCTTTATTTATTTATTTACTTATTTATGTTTAGGAGACCATGAGCATGTACCTGGGCCGGATTCATGTGAGAGCCTCCCTTCCAGTTAATTATGGGTTCTCTATTGGGCCTTCATCAGTGGGCTACATGTTATGAGCAAGTGGAAAATGTGTTCCGTATGAAAAATAGTATGTGCTACGTACGGTACGGGGCACTAAAGGAAATATACTACTGATTGTACATTGAAAACAGCAGCAGCAGCAACCAGGGCTGGGGGTGCAACAGAAGCAGTAAGCAGGCCAGAAGAGTGAAGACGCATCTCTCTCTTCCAAACCAAACATCAGCCATCATTACAAAAGGGCTACCAAAAAAGAACAAGTGTATGCATCAAACTAAATAATGATCATACTACACCAAGTGTACGCATCTAACTAACTGGCTCAGTTAGACGTTACTATTTATTAAGCTATGGAGATTGGCTGACGGCTTGAACCAGATAGGTGCCTGACGGGGGAAAATCCAGCCAGCAGGTCGAAGTCTGATACTTGCGACCCTCTCTCCTACTTTGGGCTGCAGAGCGTGGCGGCACATATCAGGGTATGGTGCATGTAGAGACACATGGTATGCTGTGTACACACAGTTTTGCCTGATGAACGAAACCGCGCTGCCATCATGATCCTTGCCGTCGGTTATCTCCTGGTTAATCGGATAATTCAGTCCGACAAACAGAGAGCGTGTACCAAAGCTACTTACCAACCTCCAGGCAAAAATTCCTGAAGGCCCAGAGAAGCTAGGATCCTGCTCAAAGACCTTGCAGTGAGTGTGATTGTATTCCGCGAAACAACACGTCCGGTACGTGCGAACGATCATCAATCGTTCGCCGTCATCTGATCGAGCCGGGAACCACCTGCAACTGTCATGCCGCTTTTCTTTGAAAGGTTCTGGGATTAGGAAGGGTAGGGACACCAGGCGGCCTACAACATCATATCAAGTTGGAGTCAAATAACCCTCAAAAAAAGTTGGAGTCAAATAAAAAAGGGCTCTTGATGTAGTCAATCTTAAGAATAGCACATTATGAGCATGAATATTTTTTCAGTAAATGTTGACAGTAATATAAGCAAGCCATCATGATATCATAGGAAAGTAACATACTGCTGTAACAACCGTTTGTAGCGATGATTGGAGTAGGCCAGCAATACGTCCAGCCATAGAAGGAGTCGACAGCGTAAATGAAGCCCTTGTGTTCAATGGCATCAGAGAACCAAGGAGGATGTATCATCCTGGATTGGACGTGCAGATTTATCCACTTACCGCAGTGACCTGTCAGATAGGCGAGACCGCGGTTGAAGAACGCAATTAGCCTGATGTCTTTATAATTCGCAGATCTTGTGGGCACTTTGCAGATTACAACCTTGAGCAAATCAAACTTGGTATCATGTTGGCTACTGTAAGATTCCGAGTATTCTGGGCCGCAGTGCCAAAGCAGTGCAGTGTTAATCGAAGGAAGGGGGTCAATCGCCGGGTGTAGACCTCCACGAGCATCCAGCTGCCGCGACCGTCGACGAGCACCATCCAAGACGTGTTCATGCCGACCCAGTACATACCGTTAATGTAGTTCAGGGTGACGGGGATCGGATCGCAGTCAAGGGGTTTGATGCTCGCCACCCTACGACCGTTATGTTGCGTGACACGCCGTTTCTGAAGATCAAGCGGCATCAGCAAGCAAGGAGCTGGCTTAAAAAGCTCCGGCCTGAGGGCTTTGAGTAAACAGTACAGCCCCGACGAGCACGCGGCGAGCGGCATGGTACTGAGATTGTCCACACGTGAAATAATGAGCTTGATTACCTCTGTGGGGAGGGAATTCTAGCCACTCTTTCGGTGGACGCTGCTCGGTTCTGCCATTGTTAGTGCTTGGGTTTCAAATGCGGGGGGGGGGGGGGGAGGTGCCTTAGCGGGGATGGAAGATTGGATGAGGGGGGGACGCGCCTTAGCGGGGATGGAAGAGCGGACAAAGATGGAGAAGCGAATATGTGCTGTGGGAAGTGGACAGGTGATGATGACTATAGCACACCGCTTGACTTACGAGACACATACCAGCAGCGTAGGGTCATATCGAAGTCAGACAACTTACTTGACTGATCACAGTACTGGTACTCCCTACAGTACCTGCTACTCTGCCCTAACTTGCTTGAGTAGAGTAGTAGTGGAGTAGGACTCTGCTCTACTACTAACACCGGAGTAGTATGTTCTAATCTAAAATAGTAACAAACTTCAATGCCCGAGCGTGGAACGACTACGAACCACCATCGGTGCTAACTGCAATCCTGCAAGTCATGGATTTTTTTCTTTTTAACTTTCTGTACGAATCTGTAGCCAGCCTGCAAGTCATGTACACTATACTGAAAGTGGAACCCAAAGAGTACTTAGAATACAAGATTAAGGATGCAATTAACTTTTTATAGAGGGAGAATCATACACGCAATTAACTCAAATGGATTGGAAGTGACTCTATTATTCTCCAATGGCAACCGGCAAATTTCGTCCTGCGGGCCGGAGTAGCTTTCTCGGTTTGCATGCGGGTTTAACAGAGGGGTTTGATGGAGGCAAGGAGGCGTGTTCAGCCAGGCGTGTAGTGGACGGCGCAGTACTATTCGATTTGACAACTACAACTAGTATATTATAAAAAACAAAGAAGAGTAGTAGAGATAGAGATAAGAATAGAGACTAGGGAGGAGCACCATCTACTGCTTCGTGGGCTACTCCTGTGCTCCATTCGGTGGCCGTAACAGCCCCTACAGCCACTCCCTCCTGCGCTCCATTCGGTGGGCGCTGTTGAAATTTGGGGAGCGCACTCTCGCGACTGCTAGCAGCGACGACTTCACTGACGACGACTTCTTCCCCAACCTCGGCAACCTCTTCCTCAACGACATGGGCGACAACCTCAACGCCAATGGTGCTACTCCCGTTGCACCGTATGTGTTTCTGTCCTTCCTGTTCGAAATTGTGGTAGAATTCATGTTTCTAGTCTGTGTCCTAGATTTGATCTGTTCATCTACTATGCTAGTCCGCATGATTAGTTTAATCTCTGTTATAGCCATCATGATTTATTTTGTGCTTATTCGGACTAAATCTCGTAGTAACTTGCTCATGTATTCAACTGGCGGAACGTCCCCTGCAGCCACTCCCGTTTCATGGACGGCCTGGTCGATGCCTCCAAGGAGCCCTTCGTCTACTGCTATGAGTGTCCGGTGCCGTTTTGGGGCTCGCCGGCGGACATCGTGCATCACCTGACGCAGGCGTGCGGCAATCACTACTGGCCGTTGGCGAAGAACATCAAGTACGAGACGTGCTACCCGTTCACCATGCCGGAGTCACTGGAGGATCAGCGCCGCCTGCTAGTCTCAGAGGAGGATGACAGCGTCTTCCTCTTGATCGTGGCCACCGGCGAGGCCCGCGTAGGCCGCCGCCACATCTCTATAGTGTGCGTCAGGGGCGACGCCGCCGACGCTGACACTGACACGAGGCCGATGTACGGGTGCGTGCTCACTCTTACTACCCCTCGGAGCTCCGTGGGCGGTGACACTGGCTACGCCAAGCATACTTGGACTCTGCCGAGCTGGGACTTTCCCGCCGATGTGGACATGGAAGGCGCACGGTGTTATTTGATGCCCAACAATGTGCACGGGGACTCCAAGGAGGTTCACCTGGACATCTGCATATTCAAGTTAAATGTTGATCATTAGTCTTCGCTCAATGTAATCCGTTGTCTAAGCATGTGGAGACTTCCATGCATGATCTTGCTCTATTGGAGTATCGCGCATGAATAAAAGTGTATCCATTTATGGTTTAGTCTAGAATCTTCCATGTATGAATTTTTACTACAGTACTGGCGAAAGACTTATGATGAACCATTTCTTACATATCCTCTGCCCCCTTCCAAGTCATCCTGATTTAATCCCTCCGTCTAGGTGTATAAGGGCATGGTTAATACTTAAATAGTATAGCCAACTGTTGACTATAAGAAAGTGCCATGTCATCTGTAGCCAACATGTATAACAATGGATACTCAAAAACTAATTCTTGAAGATCATTTCCTGCAAAGCACAATAAGAGTTATTTCTTCACAAGTTTTGGATGCAGGTTGAACAGTTGAACGCTTTTGTTTGCAAAAGATACTTTTTTATCTATTTCACCCGGATGTTTGTGAGCTCTAGAGATGAAATAATATCCGAACAAACCTATCGATACCCGTTACACATGAGATGACCCCCACATCCTTTGTCAAAATAAACAACTCCCCGATCAATGCATTTCACTCTTCCGTGCAACGCACGGGCACCTTACTATAGATTAGTACGACCAAAAATTGAACTAACATTATATATAGTACGATAAATGATGATGCATGTCACCTAAAATTATATCATTGAAAACTATGTTCAAATACGAATCCAACGATATTGTTTTTGTTGACATGCACTAACATTTTGTCAGTTAAATCTTCAGTCAAATTCAATGGGGGATAAACCACGACCGATGTAGTAGTACTAGTGTAGAGGGCGGCGCTGCACGGGAGTCTCACCTCCCCGCTCGTGGCGCGGCAGTAAAGCCGTCATATCACAAAACCCAACCACTCCCAGTAATAAGTGGCCTGGTAAAATAAACGGACAAGCAACCATCACATCCCTCCGTCTTTTTTGCATTTCATCTCTCTGCATTTACTTTCTCCGGTTCATCTCGCACACTCGATCCCTAGCTACTACTCCTAGTATCCCTAGCTACTACTCCTAGGGCCAGTTCTTTTGGCGGCTTCCCCAGCTTTTCCCATAAGACTAGTCACAGTGGAGAGTAACATTAAGGCGCCTCACTCATTTATTTGGGCTTCTAAACTACTACTAGTAGTACCTCCGTCCTGGTTTATTCCTCACCATTGTAATTTGTGCTAAATTTTGACCAAAGATTTAACTGATAAAATGTTAGTGCATGTGACATGCACTAACATTTCATTAGTTAAATTTATGATCAAAATTTGACACAGATTACAATGGGGACCAATAAACCAGGACGGAGGTAGTAGTTATGGGATTACTAATCTAGAAGCCTAAAAGAACTGGCCCCTGGTACTCCTACTAGTAGTAGTACTCAAGTTGGAATTCCAATTGCACGGCACAACTTGTTAGGCAAAAAATTCGATACAGGGTGTAGGAAGCGGTTTGGGAATTTGCATGCCTTTCCAACCAGTGAGATACTCCGTACAAAGTACGACAGAGAAATAACCACAGAGAAGGAAGCTAAAAGTAAACAATCAAATGAGCATTTTTGCATTTGTTTTGCATTGAATCGTTTCACAAGCTTGACTAGTGCTGTTTTTCTACATTTACAAAAACCGCATCTTAATGTTAAAACGTGCATTTGCATGTACATAAGTAATAGTAGTACTCCCTCCGTCTAGGTGTATAAGTCTTCCCTCCTTCTTGGTCACGGTGCACAACCAAAGATGACTTATTGACCTGGACGGAGGGAGTAGCACAGTCTGCAAGCATATATTGAGAGAGACGTGTAGTGCGATAGTATATAGTAAAGTTTGTGCTATATGCACGTACTTGCAAAATGCGTACGAATACACAAGGTTTCCAAACTTTCCCTTTTACATACTTAATTAAGGATGCTAAAAATTCCTGAACGTTCGGGATTTATCATTTGCGTCCCAAAAGTAATGAGATCGCCTTATGAAACAAAAATTATACTCCTCCTAAAAGCCACGGCGCTCGCAGGAGCACTTGCGGCGCGCCACGAGTGCCCTGGTGCGGGGCCGTTTCCCAGTGCGCCGACACAACGCCTCTTCCTCAGCCTCACAACTCGCGAGGTGCTGATTGGCGGCTTGCCGGCGGGCGAGCGCGATCTCACCGGTGTGGTGATCCGGCGCCAACAGGTACTCCTCGCTGGAAGCGTGCACCCGGTCCACGTACCGCCAAGCGTAGATGAGGCACTTGGGCCCGACTGCACTCAGGGCGTTGGCACGGGCATCCTCCGCCACCCTCACGGCCCTCGCATGAGCCTTCTGCCAAAGAGCTAATTGCCTGACTCTCTCGGACGCGACATAGGCCTCCCAGGCAGCTTGTTCCGTGGTGCGCTTCTCTTCCTCGGCCTTCTTCTCCGCCTCTATTTTGGCGCGCTCTGCTGGAGGCAAAGCCTCCCACAAGGTGACATCCTTTTCTTTCCAAAGCTCCTCAAAGCTGGCGGGCTCGGCGGGCGCCGCGGCGTTCTCCTCGTAGCTGGGAGCCGACGCGTCCTGCAATGCGCGTGCTGGCGAGATTGGGAACACCGACGCTCCACCTCGACGCGTCGCGGCGAGGAGCGGAACACCGACGCGTCCTCCTCGACTAGTGGCGGCGAGGAACGGAACGGCGACGCGTCGCGTCGCGGCAAGGAGCGGAACGCCGACGCGTCCTCCTCGAATAGTGGCGGCGAGGAACGGAACGGCGACGCGTTGCGTCGCGGCAAGGAGCGGAACGCCGACGCGTCCTCCTCAACTAGTGGCGGCGAGGAACGGAACGGCGACGCGTGACCGTCCGCCCGGTGCAGCGAGGGGCGCCTAGGGCTTGGGAGGGGCGATGCCATGGTGGTCGACGTGAGAGGGAGGGGGAGGAGATAGAGATGAACGTGAACGTGAGGGGCAGGAGATAGCTATGTCGTGGGAGGCGCAATATTTATAGCGAGCAATGGCACACCTACGTAAGAGATGGACTGAGCTGCACTGACTTAACTGCAGGTCCAGTTGCGTCACTGACATGTGGGCCAGACCCCTGTTGGGCCCATATGTCAGTGAACCAATGCACCTGCAGTTAAGTAACAGCTACGTGGGCATATTTGTTGGAGTAAATTACGGGGGTGGGAAGGGGTGGAAATATTGTTGGTCACAACGGATTGGACGAGCGCGGGGGAGGAGAGTCATGCATGCAGATTTTTTCCACACGGGGTGGAGTGGTTGGACGGCCGGAGGGAGAAGGAGAGTCTGGCAGGCATATTGTTTCCACACATGGAGAGGAAAAGATTTGGAGATGAACGGGCTTCCTGCAGGTATGGGGAACGGTGCATAATAAATCTCATCTTGCATGCCGGGCTAGGTATAGTCTCAAGTCATTAAAAACATACAGAATTAATTGAAGTTACACACAAGCCGGCATGGTGTGTGAGCAGGCAGAAGCCATACCGTCAGGCCTACGATATGGGTCTAGTAGACATGACATCTAGTGGGTCCCGCATTGTTCTCGAGAACTCTTTGGGGGCTTGCAGCCGTTTATCCACCGGGCAAGCCAGCAACCCCACGCCGTTCGCACACCCTACTCGTCCCCGTCTTCTACTAGTACAGTACCTTACAACAGTTCGCTCCCAGTCGTCCTGTCCTTCCACATTACGGCAGTTCCACTAATCCTAACCCTCCTCAAAATCCATGGCGTCCCATATCTCCATGATCGGCGGTGAGTACAACGTTAGAACCATCACCGGTGATGAGTTCGACGTCATCTACACCCGTTCTTCCGCAACGGTGAAAGAATGCCTTGCTCGCTTCAAACGCATGTTCGAAAACTCAAATGATGAGTGGGTCGCTGGGCTAGATGTTGAGTACACCACAGTCCTGGGATGCGAGAAGAAACTAAAGGAGGCAGAGAAGAAGAAGCCCGCCGTGATCCAGGTTTGCGTGCATTACTTATGCTTGGTCTACCACATATGCCATGCCGACGTTGAGTGTGAGGAATTTAAGAAGTTCCTCAAGGGCGGCCGAGTCAAATTCGTTACTGTAGACTTTAGGAACGACAAGGAAATCCTGGGTCGGATAGGCCACGTTGTAGGCGACCCCTTCGACCTCCAGAAGGAAGGGCTGTTGTCCTCCTCTCAGCCTTCAATGCTGACCCTGGCAGCAGCCATGATTGATCGTTCGTACGCTAAACTGAAGAAACCTCATCACGAGTTTCATCATGCATGGGAGTTGAAGACATTAGATGAAGATCACATCCTGTACGCAGCAATGGATGCCTACCTTTGTTTAAATATCTACAAGGGTTGGATGAAGAAGCAGAGTCCAGTGTGCGGTTCAAGCAAAGAAGCGTCGGCGAAGAGGAAGAGGGACGACGATGAAGTCGAGGACGTGGACTCGGACTTCGAGTAGGTGGCATTGCCGTCGCTCATGCTGGTTCTACTGCAGTGTCAAGCGGACTAGTTGCTTCGTTTATTTTCAAGGGTGTGTTGTGCTGAGGCCCCAGCAGAACTATGTTTATGTTCTTTCTCATTATTTGAACTCTTTAGTACGCACAGTAGTACTAGTACTATGTCTTACTACTGTTCTTATTGCAGTTGGTACTACTGCTCGTATCTTCGTGTTCCTACTGTAGTTAATACGTCCGTACTAGTAGTATAATTTGGGTCAGACGATTTGTGAAAGAAGTTCAACGGAGTGAAGGAAGAAGATGGCAGGGTGCCCATGATCTATCTTATGAGTGTTGGGTGTAGAATGCAGTTCGCCGAAAAGAAATGGATCGTGCCCAGGGTTAAACGGATGGCGTGGGTGGGGGGAGCATGGCAGTGGCAGGCGGTTCAGGGGAGGGCGCGACGGTGGCGGCAGGCGGTTAGGCATGTGGCGGGCTGAGAAAATGAACCGTTCATCTATTTCGGAGGTTAAAGAAGCCCTTCTAGCCATCCATGTTGCATCAAACGGCTCACAAGAGTCGACTGACCCAAATTGCTCCTTCAGATTGCAGGATCCATGTGGCATTCAAGGTCTCGAAGGTAGATTCCGCATCCGCACCCGGTTTGCGGGCTCGACGCGCGCGCGACCGGCTTCCGCCGCAACAGCCACCATACGCGCCTCCTCCGCGCGGGTGGAGACGACAATGACACGCTAGTTCCTCTTCACCGGCGAGCTGGAGCACGCACTCATCCTCCTCTTCGTATGCTGCATGCACAGACGCGGCTCCACCACCTACTCGCGTGCTTGGCAGCGCGGCGGCATCGCGAGGAGGGACTGCAGACGACGTGAGCGGGCGAGCCTTCGGCTTGGCGGCGACACGGCGGTGATGGGCGAGAAATTGTTGGCCGGAGCAGGCGGGCGCCGGCATGCGCAACGGCGGCGGCGGCATATTGATAAGTGCGTGTATGGGAGCTTAGTTTAGTTTTATATAGGGTTGGTCAAACTTAAAAGAAAACCGTACTAGTACACATAAACATTAGACTTAGGCAGCGCTTTTATTAGTTACCACAACCACGATACGGAATCCTGTGCAAGCGCGTGAACCACGGCCGCGCGGTCGATCGAACGGTGCGTCACCGTGTCGCGCTCGAAGGACATCCACCGAACCTTTTTGTGTATGTGAAAACAATCCCTGAATATTACTCAACTTTTTTCTGGGAAAAGTTCTTGACGCTACAATATTTCCATATATTTGAATTTAGCTCCAGTTCGTGTTTATTTGGACTTGGACGTTTTAGGTGCGCCCTAGTTTTTTTAATACTGATTTTGGGGCTGTTTGGTTCCCAGCCACCGTTTGCCAAGCAAAAATTTGGCAGCCATAGTTTAGTTGGCATGTGTTTGGTTTTTGCCACACTTTGGCTTGCCACACTTTATTGCCCCTATGGCCCACTTGTCATAGAGACAATGTTGCCACACTTGCCTAAGGTTAGTTCTTCAAAATGAGAGCCACAAGTCGGCAAGCCTAAGGGAATCTTGCCACACTTTTTGAGTTTATGTAATGTGGGACCCTAATGTGGCTTGCCTAAGGTGTGGCTTGAACCAAACACCCACCTAAGTTGGTCAAACTTGCCTAACCTTAGGTGTGGCAACCTTAGGCAAACTTACGGGCTGTTTGGTTTTAGGCCTAGGAATGCCACATTTTGCCACACAATTTTTGCCACACTTGCCTAAGGTTAGTTCTTTAAAATGAGAGCCACAAGTTGGCAAGCCTAAGGGAATCTTGCCACACTTTGTGAGTGTATGTCATGCGGGGCCCTAGTGTGGCAAAAAGTATATTGCCTAAGGTAAGGCTTGAACCAAACACCCTCCTAAATCGGTCAAAGTTGCCTAACCTTAGGTGTGGCAAGATGTGGCAAACATAGTCACAAACCAAACAGCCCCTTAGTCTCAAACCAAATAGCCCCTGTGTGTGTGACTGAGAGAGAACGTGTGTATGTGTCCATATGTGTGTTTGGCGAAAGGGCAATGTGGAGACGGTGTGCGTGTGATAGAGACATAAAGAGGTGTGAATGTGCAAATGATCATGCATGAGTGAGACATAGACAGATGCCGATACGTTGTGTATACATGAGAGAACGGTCTTCGATTTTACTTGTGTGTGTGTGTGTGAGAGAGAGAGAGAGAGAGAGAGAAAGAGGAGCATCCGTAACACAACAACCATCTCTCTCGATTCGTCCGTCCCTCGCACGATCGCATGTAACACATGCATCAATGCGCACATTTTGACACTGTCACCCGGCCCCTGCCCACCTCAAGGCCCGCACATCACTCTCTATCTCGCACGCACAATCTCTTCGTGAATACCCTGTTTAGCAAGTAGCTTTCTGTCACATACACACACATTTCTCTCCTTAGGTTTGTTTTCTCTCAATATCGGACACACACACACACACATAGACAGCACACATCACACACACACCCCCTCCCCCGAGCACACAATTCATCCCCATCCAAGGTTATATGGCGACCACTCTCGCTTGTGCTTCTTCGCACCCCAGCATGCACAACACCTCAATCTTCAAAGAGGGCATCGAGGATATCGAAGACGGCAACCACACTGCGCTAGAGAATGCGGGGCCATTTGGAAGGAGGATGATGGGACGACAGCTGACTGACTCCTCCCGCCACCCTCTCTCTCTTGCACAAAACTACCAATCCCTCTCTCCCCCGCACAAATTTATCAATCCCTCAACCCACGAGATCCTTCCCCTCTCGTCCATGTTTTCCAGCACTATCTTCAAACCTGTTGTCTCTTCTCCTTCCACGTGTACAGAATCTGGATGCACACGCATATCACGTATGTTGCTTTTATAATGGCTGATGTAGAATTATTGTTGGTTTTGTTGCATCCTACAAAGTAATAACTATGAAATGCATTTTGATTGTCATTTGACTGGGATTATGCGAGTTTGAGCATGTTGTGAAGTACTATAGACCTCGTATACATCTTGGAATTCGACAATGATTGTAACTATTGAATTGTATAGACCATTACATTCGAAGTCAGTAGCCTAATATATTTATTTCACAATTTCAACAAGTGATTAATTCACTACATACTAAGAAAACAAATGTGTACACCCTCCGTTTTTATTTAAGTCCGCGTATTAGCATTGGTCAAAGTCAAGTTTTGTAAACTCTCAGAAAGTTTATAACAAAAAATATTAACATATACAATAACAAATAAATACCATTAGAGTCATTATTGAATGTACTTTCACATCATACATATCTGTTATGGTAAATGTTTATATTTTTCTATAAACTTGGTCAAACTTTAGGAAGTTTGACTTTGGTCAAACCTAATATGCAGAGTTTACTAGTACTACTCGCTAGTTGCTTAGCCGAATCACCCAACACGCCACACAGGGAGTTCAGTGTCACAAATTTTGAGGTCGGCGGGAAAATCTCCCGCGACCCTGATTCGAGCAGTGGGAAGTTACCATCATAGCCTTCGGAACAGGCCTACGGATGACGGTTGGTAGGGGGCTGTTTTTGTAACTTCAGGTTCACCCTACCCAGCCAATCGCACCCCGGCACACAGAGTAGTACACCTGAATACTCCCCATTTTCTATCCCCACCGCAAAATAGACTTCTCCATGGCACCGCAGCCTTTGTGCTCCTCCCCTTCTACATCGGCACACTCGTCCATCGCAGCGCATCTGCCTCATCAACGACCTCGTACACCGCACTGGAGCCGGTCCACCGTCGTCGTCGTACACGGAGCCTCTTCCCCGACACCGTCTCCCACGGTCCCGGATCTGCTTCCCGGAAGCCGACGCCAAGCGCAGAAGCACCACCGTCGTGGACAATGAACTGACTCCCGTTGCCGACCATGACTCACAGAGGCCGCTGCGACCATCGTTCTCCTCCTCGATTGGTAATGTGTGTATTGAATCACTTAGCAGTACATGTGCAGTTCCAATTTTGTTCATACCTACCCTTCAAATTTCCTGGGTGCTATTGTTCCCGTAAAAGTAATTGGTTATAGCCTCCATTGTCCAACAGAATATCAGCTTGTAATTGTGCGTCGCTCCTGTATCGCGCTGTGCTTGGGTAGGTATTTCATCTGCAACCAGTGGTGTGGCAAATGATGGATAGTTTTTTAGAACTAGCAAGATGCCCATGCGTTGCACGCATCAAGATGCATTTGTATGAGTAGTTTATCTTGTGGGAGAAAAGGATGAACGAGGGAATTCCTTATTTGCAAATGCGGAGAGGGGTGTGGGTATCTTTTTGCAAAATTGCCACAGTTTCCTTCCTATCCGTCGGATATAAATCGGATGGCCTATATTGCAGGATGGCAGGAACACCATCATCACCAACTCTATTTTTTATAAGAGTAGGGAAAAAGTAGAGAGAGAAAATAGAGAGTAGAGAAGTAGAGATAAATATAAAATATAAAATAAATATAACAGTAGAGAAGAGAGTAGAGATAGCAGAGACGTCGGGAAAGGATTGCGCCCGCGGGAAAAAGCGGCCGAGCGTGCGCTAGTTTTGGGGTGCGGCGTCCGGCGCGCTTTATAAAATCCAACGCACTCCCACCGCTATGTGTCTTGCCACCGCTCTCTCCCCGCTCTGTGCCTCGCCACCGCTTTCTCCCCGCTCTTTCTCGCCTCGCTGCCGCCGCGCCACCATGCCGCCGTGTCGCTGGGAAATTTGGGGATTGATACGTCTCCAACGTATCTATAATTTTTGATTGCTCCATGCTATATTATCTACTGTTTTGGACATTATTGGGCTTTATTATTCACTTTTATATTATTTTTGGGACTAATCTATTAACCGGAGGCCCAGCCCAGAATTGCTGTTTTTTGCCTATTTCAGAGTTTCGCAGAAAAAGAATATCAAACGGAGTCCAAACGGAATGAAGCATTCGGGAACGTGATTTTCAGGAAGAATATGATCCAGGAGACTTGGACCCTACGTCTAGAAATAAAGGAGGAGGCCACGAGGTAGGGGGGCGCGCCTACCCCCCAGGGCGCGCCCTCCACCCTCGTGGGCCCCTTGTTGATACACCGACGTACTCCTTCCTCCTATATATACCTACATACCCCCAAATGATCAGATACGGAGCCATAAACCTAATTCCACCGCCTCAACCTTTTGTACCCATGAGATCCCATCTTGGGGCCTGTTCCGGAGCTCCGCCGGAGGGGGCATCGATCACGGAGGGCTTCTACATCAACACCATAGCCCCTCCGATGCAGTGTGAGTAGTTTACCTTAGACCTTCGGGTCCATAGTTAGTAGCTAGATGGCTTCTTCTCTCTTTTTGGATCTCAATACAATGTTCTCCCCCTCTCTTGTGGAGATCTATTCGATGTAATCTTCTTTTGTGGTGTGTTTATTGAGACCGATGAATTGTGGGTTTATGATCAAGTTTATCTATGAACAATATTTGAATCTTCTGAATTCTTTTATGTATGATTGGTTATCTTTGCAAGTCTCTTCGAATTATGAGTTTGGTTTGGCCTACTAGATTGATCTTTCTTGCAATGGAAGAAGTGCTTAGCTTTGGGTTCAATCTTGCGGTGTCCTTTCCCAGTGACAATAGGGGCAGCAAGGCACGTATTGTATTGTTGCCATCGAGGATAACAAGATGGGGTTTTTTATCATATTGCATGAATTTATCCCTCTACATCATGTCATCTTGCTTAAGGCGTTACTCTGTTCTTATGAACTTAATACTCTAGATGCATGTTGGATAGCGGTCGATGTGTGGAGTAATAGTAGTAGATGCAGGCAGGAGTCGGTCTACTTGTCTCGGACGTGATGCCTATATACATGATCATACCTAGATATTCTCATAACTATGCTCAATTCTGTCAACTGCTCAACAGTAATTTGTTCACCCACCGTAAAATAATTATGCTATTGAGAAAAGCCACTAGTGAAACCTATGGCCCCCGGGTCTATCTTCATCATATTAATCTTCCAACACTTAGTTATTTCCTTTGCTTTTTACTTTGCTTTTATTTTACTTTGCATCTTTATCATAAAAATACCAAAAATATTATCCTATCATATCTATCAGATCTCACTCTCGTAAGTGACCGTGAAGGGATTGACAACCCCTTATCGCATTTTTGCGAGGATTTATTTGTTTTGTGTAGGTGCGAGGGACTCGCGCGTAGCCTCCTACTGGATCGATACCTTGGTTCTCAAAAACTGAGGGAAATACTTACGCTACTTTGCTGCATCACCATTTCCTCTTCAAGGGAAAACCAACGCAGTGCTCAATAGGTAGCAAGAAGGATTTCTGGCGCCGTTTCCGGGGAGGTCTACGCA
The DNA here is from genome assembly GCF_018294505.1 of Triticum aestivum. Classification (NCBI taxonomy): domain Eukaryota; kingdom Viridiplantae; phylum Streptophyta; class Magnoliopsida; order Poales; family Poaceae; genus Triticum; species Triticum aestivum. Next base: position 276,876,334 of record NC_057805.1, read on the forward strand.
AAAGTCAACATACCAAGTACTCATCACAAACCCTTATCTCCCGCACTACATTATTTGCCATTTGCCTCTCGTTTTCCTCTCCCCACTTCACCCTTGCCATTTTTTTGCCCTCTCTTTTCTGTTTGCCTCTTTTTCGTTTGCTTGTCGTTATGGCTAGTCCTCTATCTTCTCCGTTGTCTCCTGAGAATGAGGTTCTAAATTTTAAGCAAAGGGAGGGAGAAAATCTAAAAGACGCTTGGTATAGAATTTGCAATGCTCAAAATAGATCTACCAGGAAGCAATCTACTTCCGTTCTTCTCCGCAATTTTTATGTAGGTGCTAATCCTTGGTATAGATATATCCTTGATACCATTACCGGAGGGAATTTCTTGGGTAGCCATACTTTTTATTCTTATAATACTATGATAGATTTGTTTGGCTCACCACCTCTTTTGGTTAATGGAACTATGTTAACTTTGGAGCATGTAATGCAAAGACTCGAAATTATTGAAAATAAGGTTGCTACCGTAGAGTTAATTGAAAATTTGGATAAAAAGATCCAAAACCGAATCACTCAATATGGATCTAAAGTAGGAGTCACTTTGGAAAATATTAAAGAGAAGGAAGCCATAGTTAATGAGAAAATAAATCAGGATTCCACTAGAATCGATAAACTTGAGGATATCATTACCAACTTGGGAACCGCTTTTTCTTCCTTAAAGTTTATGTATGTTCCTAAAAATAAGGGTGAATCCTCTAGTAAGGAAACTGCGGATCTCAAATCTATAAGTATTCATCCCAATCTTTTTGCTATTATTAAGGAACCATTTGCTACAAATGAATTTTCCGATCTTGTGCCGAAAAGTTTGATAATTACTAAAAAGAAAGAAATCCCTAAGAATGATAGATGTCTCATTGAAGAATTGCCTACCAAAGATGGCAATACCTAGATCTATCCTTGCTTTTGTACCTAGCTAGGGGCGTTAAACGATAGCGCTTGTTGGGAGGCAACCCAATTTTATTTTTAGTTTTTTTTTTCTTTTTGCTTCTGTTTAGGAATAAATATTTGATCTAGCCTCTGTTTAGATGTGTTTTTATGTTTTAATTAGTGTTTGTTCCAAGTTAAACCTATAGGATCTTCTTGGATGATAGTTATTTGATCTTGCAGCAATTTCCAGAAACTTTCTGTTCACGAAAATAATTGTTAAAAATCACCAGAACGTGATAAAATACTGATTCCAATTGCTGCTGATCAATAAACAAATTGTCTAGGCCTTACTAGTTTGGCTGATTTTTTGGAGTTCCATAAGTTTGCGTTAGTTACAGGTTACCACAGACTGTTCTGTTTTTGACAGATTCTGTTTTTCGTGTGTTGTTTGCTTATTTTGATGAATCTATGGCTAGTAAAGGAGTTTATAAACCATAGAGAAGTTGGAATACAGTAGGTTTAACACCAATATAAATAAAGAATGAGTTCATTATATTAGCTTGAAGTGGTCTTTTGTTTTCTTGCGCTAACGGAGCTCACGAGATTTTCTGTTAAGTTTTGTGTTGTGAAGTTTTCAAGTTTTGGGTGAAAGATTTCATGGATTATGGAACAAGGAGTGGCAAGAGCCTAAGAATGGGGATGCCCATGGAACCCCCAAGATAATCTAAGGACACCATAAAGCCAAAGCTTGGGGATGCCCCGGAAGGCATGCCCTCTTTCGTCTACTTCCATCGGTAACTTTACTTGGAGCTATATTTTTATTCACCACATGATATGTGTTTTGCTTGGAGCGTCTTGTATGATATGAGTCTTTGATTTTTAGTTTACCACAATCATCCTTTCTGTACACACCTTTTGAGAGAGCCATACATGATTTGGAATTTGTTAGAATACTCTATGTGCTTCGCTTATATCTTTTGAGTTATATAGTTTTGCTCTAGTACTTCACTTATATCTTTTAGAGCACGGTGGTGGATTTGTTTTATAGAAAGTATTGATCTCTCATGCTTCACTTAGATTATTTTGAGAGTCTTATATAGCATGGTAATTTTCTTAAATAATCCTAATATGCTTGGTATTCAAGATTAGTAAAAACTTTCTTATGAGTGTGTTGAATGCTAAGAAAAGTTTGATGCTTGATAATTGTTTTGAGATATAAAGATGGTGATATTAGAGTCATGCTAGTTGAGTAGTTGTGAATTTGAGAGATACTTGTGTTAAAGTTTGTGATTCCCGTAGCATGCACGTATGGTCAACCGTTATGTGATGAAGTCAGAGCATAATTTATTTATTGATTGTCTTCCTTATGAGTGGCGGTCGGGGACGAGCGATGGTCTTTTCCTACCAATCTATCCCCCTAGGAGCATGCGCGTAATACTTTGCTTTGATAACTTGTAGATTTTTGCAATAAGTATATGAGTTCTTTATGACTAATGTTGAGACCATGGATTATACGCACATTTCTTCCTCCCACCATTGCTAGCCTCTCTAATACCGCGCACTTTTCGCCGATATCATACACCCACCATATACCTTCCTCAAAACAGCCACCATACCTACCTATCATGGCATTTCCATAGCCATTCCGAGATATATTGCCATGCAACTTTCCACCGTTCAGTTTATTATGAGACGCTCCATCATTGTCATATTGCTTTGCATGATCATGTAGTTGACATCGTATTTGTGGCAAAGCCACCGTTCATAATTCTTTTATACATGTCACTCTTGATTCATTGCATATCCCGGTACACCGCCGGAGGCATTCATATAGAGTCATATTTTGTTCTAAGTATCGAGTTGTAATTGTTGAGTTGTAAGAAAATAAAAGTGTGATGATCATCATTTTTAGAGCATTGTCCCAAGTGAGGAAAGGATGATGGAGACTATGATTCCCCCACAAGTCGGGATGAGACTCCGGACTAAATAAAAAAAGGAGAAAAGTGGCCATAAAAAAAGAAGAGAAAAGGCCCAAAAAATGAGAGAAAAAGAGAGAAGGGACAATTTTACTATCCTTTTACCACACTTGTGCTTCAAAGTAGCACCATGATCTTCATGATTGAGAGTCTCTCATTTTGTCACTTTCATATACTAGTGGGAATTTTTCATTATAGAACTTGGCTTGTATATTCCAATGATGGGCTTCCTCAAAATGCCCTAGGTCTTCGTGAGCAAGCGAGTTGGATGCGCACCCACTTAGTTTCTTTTGTTGAGCTTTCATATACTTATAGCTCTAGTGCATCTGTTGCATGGCAATCCCTACTCACTCACATTGATATCTATTGATGGGCATCTCCATAGCCCGTTGATACGCCTAGTTGATGTGAGACTATCTTCTCCTTTTTGTCTTCTCCACAACCACCATTCTATTCCACATATAGTGCTATGTCCATGGCTCACGCTCATGTATTGCCTGAAGATTGAAAAAGTTTGAGAAGGTCAAAAGTATGAAACAATTGCTTGGCTTGTCATCGGGGTTGTGCATGATTTAAATACTTTGTGTGGTGAAGATAGAGCATAGCCAGACTATATGACTTTGTATGGATAACTTTCTTTGGCAATGTTATTTTGAGAAGACATAATTGCTTTGTTAGTATGCTTGAAGTATTATTATTTTTATTTCAATATTAAACTTTTGTCTTGAATCTTTCGGATCTGAATATTCATACCACAATTAAGAAGAATTACATTGAAATTATGCCAAGTAGCACTCCGCATCAAAAATTCTGTTTTTATCATTTACCTACTCGAGGATGAGCAAGAATTAAGCTTGGGGATGCTTGGTACGTCTCCAACGTATCTATAATTTCTATTGCTCCATGCTATATTATCTACTGTTTTGGACATTATTGGGCTTTATTTTTCACTTCTATATTATTTTTGGGACTAAGCTATTAACCGGAGGCCCAGCCCAGAATTTCTGTTTTTTTGCCTATTTCAGAGTTTCGCAGAAAAAGAATATCAAACGGAGTCCAAACGGAATGAAACCTTCGGGAACGTGATTTTCAGGAAGAATATGATCCAAGAGACTTGGACCCTACATCAAGAAATAAAGGAGGAGGCCACGAGGTAGGGGGCGCGCCTACCCCCCAAGGCGTGCCCTCCACCCTCTTGGGCCCCCTGTTGCTCCACCGACGTACTCTTTCCTCCTATATATACCTAAGTACCCCCAAACGATCAGATACGGAGCAATAAACCTAATTCCACCGCCGCAACCTTATGTACCCACGAGATGCCATCTTGGGGCCTGTTTCGGAGCTCTGCCGGAGGGGGCATGGATCACGGAGGGCTTCTACATCAACACCATAGCCCCTCCGATGAAGTGTGAGTAGTTTACCTCAGACCTTCGGGTCCATAGTTAGTAGCTAGATGGCTTCTTCTCTCTTTTTGGATCTCAATACAATGTTCTCCCCCTCTCTTGTGGAGATCTATTCGATGTAATCTTCTTTTGCGGTGTGTTTGTTGAGACCGATGAATTGTGGGTTTATGATCAAGTTTATCTATGAACAATATTTGAATCTTCTGAATTCTTTTATGTATGATTGGTTATTTTGCAAGTCTCTTTGAATTATCAGTTTGGTTTGGCCTACTAGATTGATCTTTCTTGCAATGGGAGAAGTGCTTAGCTTTGGGTTCAATCTTGCGGTGTCCTTTCCCAGTGACAATAGGGGCAGCAAGGCACGTATTGTATTGTTGCCATCGAGGACAACAAGATGGGGTTTTTATCATATTGCATGAATTTATCCCTCTACATCATGTCATCTTGCTTAAGGCGTTACCCTATTCTTATGAACTTAATACTCTAGATGCATGCTGGATAGCGGTCGATGTGTGGAGTAATAGTAGTAGATGCGGGCAGGAGTCGGTCTACTTGTCTCGGACGTGATGCCTATATACATGATCATACCTAGATATTCTCATAACCATGCTCAATTCTGTCAATTGCTCAATAGTAATTTGTTCACCCACCGTAAAATACTTATGCTCTTGAGAGAAGCTACTCGTGGAACCTATGGCCCCCGGGTCTATCTTCATCATATTAATCTTCCAACACTTAGTTATTTCCTTTACTTTTTACTTTGCTTTTATTTTACTTTGCATCTTTATCATAAAAATACCAAAACTACTATCCTATCATATCTCACTCTCGTAAGTGACCGTGAAGGGATTGACAACCCCTTATCGCGTTGGTTGCGAGGATTTATTTGTTTTGTGTAGGTGCGAGGGACTCGCGCATAGCCTCCTACTGGATTGATACCTTGGTTCTCAAAAACTGAGGGAAATACTTACGCTACTTTGCTGCATCACCCTTTCCTTTTCAAGGGAAAACCAAGGCAGTGCTCAAGAGGTAGCAGGGATACCGCGGCGTCCGCGCGCGCCCCTCCAGCGGCTTCTCCGCCGAGATCCGGTTCCGCGAGATGCGCCTCGGCCTCGGCAATTTCGACACTGCCAACGAGGCCGCCCGCGCGTACGACACGGCGGCGTGGCGCCTCCGGTGGCCTCATAGAACATTGAACTTCCCCAACGTGCCGACGCGGGAGCGGGCACAGGAGATCGCGCCTCTGCCGCGGCTTATGACCGACGAGGATCGTTGCAACAACCGGAGGCGGGAGCACCGTCTCGGCATCGCCGAAATGGACGAGGAAGCCATGGCGCTGTGGCGCCAACGCTTCCCACAGGACATCATCAATGAGCGCAAGTTCTACGAGCAAAGGAGGGCGGAGAGGGATAAGAGGAGGGCGGAGCGAGCCTCCTATCGCGAGGACAAGCGTAGACGAAAAGCGGACGCTCAATTCAACATGAGGCTAGGAGCAGCGTCGCCCTGGGAATCTGACGATGATCGGTATCTTCATGCCTACAGTCAGACATCGGAGGAGGACATCACCGAGGAGGAGTCGGACGACGAGGAGTAGTTGAATAATCTATTTTTTTATCTATCTATGCTGAGAACTATCCTCTACTCTCTATCTCTACTTCTCGATCTCAGCACTGTAAACACTTTTTTAAAGCGCCGCGCATTGCGATTCTGTTGGAGATGCTCTAACATGGCAGACAAGTGCTTTAATGTTGCCCACAAGATGCGCGAGTATTACTAGTAGTATATTTTTCTTGCCACGTTGAGATTTTAAAACCACGAGTGCGAACATGCAGAGGAGCAATGAAGACCAAACACGTGATATTGGGGACATCTTCAAGGAGCGTGGCAAGTTAAAGAGGAGCTGCACCGAACCTGTAAAACAAGCTTTGGTAAGTAACACCCTTTCAATTACTTCCGTTTAGCCTCGTGTTCTTCGATGTGTATATGTTGTAGTTTCTGTTTCTCTTAAGCCTCGTGTTCTTCGATGTGTCATAAGAAGAGTCTTAATCGTCCTAATGCTTTCGTTTTTAGCTTGATGTAGGAAGTGGGTGTTCTCACCTTGTAGTCTGTTTTTTTTTCTTCCTTTTGAATTCACTTCTCCCAGTTCTATTTATCTGGCTTCTACTAAATGGATCTGGGTTGCTCTGAGTAATTATCTAAAAAAGAAGTAACTTCATGTGAGGATGCAGTTCCTGCGAGGAGGGAAGTATGGTCAACCTCGAGATCATGTTTCCAGAATGAGGCTGGATTACACACAAGGTGCTAGTTCCCTAAGGATGCTGGATTAGACACAAGGTGCAAATTCCCAGATGATGCTGGATTGCACACAAGCCAGGTGGAGTCGTCAGCTGTTCGTGTCCTCGTGGTTCTAGTAAAGGCTGAAAGAAAGCATGCATCAGCCCTTGAGAATGTAGATGAGTTCCTGAAGAAGCGAAAAGAGCAATTAGATGCTCTCATCACCCATGCCAAAGAAGAGATGAAATAAGCTAGCAGAGGCAGAGCAGGCTAGGCGTCTCCTACTATCTAAAACTGTTGTCCCAACAAAATTTCCTTCATAGTAGCTAGGTTCAAATGTTTATCCAATCAACATGCCTGTTGTGATGTCCGTGCATCTACTGATGTGTCACAAAATATTTTTTTCAGGTCATGTAATAACAGCAATTACTTTCCAAACAATAAGAGACGAAGCATTGGACATGGTATAGTTCACGCGCAAGCCTGACATTCCAAGTTCAACTTCCACATCAAACTCATGTTCACAGATATCTCCACATTCATACATAATGTCCACAACCATGATTCACTTCAAAGCCAAAAAAATTGAGGGGAGTTATGAATAAAGAAAACCCTCTAGTTCCTGCTACCAGTGCGAGCACAACAAGTCAAGACCATGCGTAATTAATTATATTTTGGTCACTTTTTGTGTTCTAAAATGCCGGCCGGCTCGCGGAAGGACTTGTTGCCGGCACACGCGCGGATTCAATGAAGGCAGGCGGGGCAGTCTGAAGCCGGTTGCATGCGGCGAGGAGGCGTGTTCAGCCGGGCCTGTAGCGAGTGGGGCCCTCTTGGCCGGCGCGCCGGTTCAATGCCTGCGCTATGAGAGGTCGCGTCCGTGTCAGAGCAATCACTCCCTCCAGTCCTTTTTTGTTTGCGTATAACAAAATCTCGTTTTCCATTCACATTTTACATGTAAAATTCGTGGACAAACTTTGACCCAAAAAACGATGGGGACTAGTAAACCAGAACGGATGTTGTAGTTTTTTTAATCAAAGAAGGGTTTCCCCCTTCCGATTTTCATTATTGAAAACCAACATCTAAATCTAAACATAGTATTTGCCCTAGAACTACCAGGTTCAACATCTCCCAACATAAACCCATACAACCATACGCCAAGGAGGTACGTAGTAGGTAGTACTATGAATTCCATTTTTGCTCCATACCAATCGTTCTAAAAACTACTTAGTACTTATAACGCGCCATTGAAAATCAGAACTCTTAACCCCACTAAAAAATGATATTTTAAACGTGGCTACTCGATATGTGGCAACTGGCGAGCCACCGCCTCCAAGTCGTTCACCTGTGGTCCTGACCATCAACTCCTACGGATCAAATTATCACGCGAGCTGACTATTCCTACAAAGGTGCGCTCCCCCACATACCCGGTACCCGCGAATTCAGCAATCGTGCACCTAGGGTTTTAGGGTTTATTTGTTAACGTTGCCTTTACGTAACACTCATGTGTGCAAGACAGCGAGAGACCGACTGCGTGCGTGCGCCTCTTCTCTTTGTATATGTACTCCACCGTTTGTCTGGTGTCCACAAAATTATGATAACGACTAGCAATGTGCCAATGCGTTGCCACACGATCTGAGTAGATTAATACATATTCACCGATTTGATAGAAAAAAGTCTAGTTTTGAAATACGTATATCACTAAAAAAAAGTTATGTTTCACTCAAAATATATTCCTTTGGCGGTTTTGATGAGATAAGGGAGGAATGTTGTTGGTTTCAGGATTCGAGAAGTGGTATATGTCTAATTTCTACTCTTACTAGCAAGATGCCCGTGCGTTGCACAGAACATCAAGATCTTGTGGGAGAAAACGATGAACGAGGGAAGGCCTTATCTGCAAATGTGGAGAGGAGTGCGGGTAAATTGCCATAGTTTCGTTCCTATCCGTCAGATATAAATCGGACGGCCTATATTGCAGGATGGCAGGCCCACCATCATAGTCGGTAATGATCGTGTGCCTGCCATCCTACAATATAGGCCGTTCGATCTATATCTGACGGATAGGAAGGAAACTATGGCAATTTTGCAAAAAGATACCCACACCCCTCTCCACACTTGCAAATAAGGCCTTCCCTTGTTCATCCTTTTCTCCCACAAGATAAACTACTCATACAAATGCATCTTCATGTTCCGTGCAACGCATGGGCATCTTGCTAGTTGTTGCAAAAAGCCCGTGTGTGTGAGAGAGAGAGGGTGAGAGGAGGAGGACGGAGTGCATGTGTGACAAAGACACAAAGAGTGTGTGTGCGAGAGGTATCAGCTTAAAATGAGTTGATAGTGTGTGTTTGCATGATCGAGAGGGCGTGTCTCAAGAAGGGAAGAAAATCTACATAGATACAAGGAGCGGGAGAAAGACATGTATGCGATAGTGGAAGCACGAGTGTGCGTGTAACACCCCGGATGTAAATTTCCATGTTTGTAACTCCAACTCTTGCCATTTTTGGCTATGTGTTATGATATTCCCTCCATGGTCGGGTTTTGTTTTTCGTTTTGCATTTTGTTCATGTCATGCATCTCATATCATGTCATCATGTGCATCTCATTTGCATACGTGTTCGTCTCATGCATCCGAGCATTTTCCCCGTTGTCCGTTTTGCAATCCGACACTCCCACGTGCACCGGCGCACCCCTCTTGTTTCTTTTCATGAGCGGGTGTTAAACGTTCTCGGAATGGACCGAGGTTTGCCAAGTGGCCTTGGTACACCACCGGTAGACCACCTGACAAGTTCCGTTCCATTTGGAGGTCGTTTGATGCTCCAACGGTTATCCGGGTAACCGTAAAGCCTTTTGTGTGTTGCAGCAAAACCCACCTCCTAACAGCCCAAAACCCATCTAAGTCACTTCCTTGCTCTAGGTCGTTCGATCACGATCGTGTGGGCGAAAACCGCACTCCATTTGGAGTCTCCTAGCTCCCTCTACCTATAAAAACACCTTCCCCTCCGAAATCCCGGATCAAACCCTAGTCTCTTCCACCCCGCGCCGCCGGACACGTCCGGTCCGGCCGGACGAAATCCCCGCCGCTGCCGCGTCCAATCGCCGCCTGCCACGTGGCCTTCGCCACCGCGCGCCGCCGTGGGCCCGCCGAGCCCATTCGTCCCCGCCGCCCGCGACTTCTCCCCGCCGCCCGGCGCCTTCTCCTCGCCGCCCGGCGCCGCCGCGGCTTCACCGCGCCGCCGCAGCCTCCCCCGCTGGCCGCCGTCGGGGTCGCCGCCTTCCCGTCGCCGAAGGACGTCGCCGGCCACCGCGGGCCCCTGCGCGTCGTCCGTGCCTCCCCCGAGCCCCGACTCCGGCCGCCATCTCCCTCCTCTCCAACTCCGGTCGGCCACGGCCCCGTCTCCAGCGAGGAGCCCCGGCCGTCCTCGATCCGAGCGGCAAACCCTAGATCGGGCTGGATCCGCTAGGTTGACTTCTTTCCCTCCTCCGAAATTCTCTCAAGTCCTGATTATGTTATATTATGTTGCATACTTTGACACATCATAACTCCCTGCATATAGATCCGTTTTGTACGTATAATATATCGAAATGTTCGTCTCGAGATTCCCTTCATTTTGTTCCATTATGCGATGTTCATTGGAGTCCATCTTGAGGCCCAAATCTCTGCCGCAAGAGTGCTATATGCTGTTAACTGCTGTTACTTATCAGAACTTGAGGATTTGTTATTTTCGTTGCATTTGATGTGTGCATCTTATGGGCATGAGCTCTACAGGTGTTTTGATCTATGCCATGCCATATTTACAAAGGTGTATGACATGTTTTTTTTGATCTATGTGGTGACTATCACAAGCATGCAAACTAGGCTTCGTGATGTTTCTCTTTTTGCTGTTATTTTGTTGCCATGTATCCATGTGTCTACAGAGAGATCCATGCTCCTTTTGGTGATGTTCAGTAAGGATGTTTTGTAGATATAGTTGTGCTCTATCCATCCATGCCCTTATTTGCAATTATGGAGTGACATAGCATGTCTTAATCTTGCTCTAATTTTGCTATAAAATGTTCCTGGCAGATTGTTTACGTGATATTCAATTTTGCCAAGGTTGTTGTAGTTGATTCATACATGCTATGTATTTTCTCTTGACATGGATAGCTTGATAAACATGCCATCTTGCTGTGGGTATGCTTGTTTTGTCATGCATTGCTTTGTGGTGAGTGAATCAAGCTCACCAAGATGCCTTCATAATTCTGTTTACTGCCATGCTCTGTAACCTGTTAACGAAACTTGCTATGTTCACATGGTTGCCGTCAGATCTTCTGATCCTTTTTGGCTCATGGTCAGTAAGGGACTTCTATTCTATGCATTTAGTAGATTTATGCCATGCCTTGTTTTGTTATGTTAAGTTCCTGTAGCATGTGTTTTTCTTACTCTGAACATTGCTACCTGATGCTGTTTCTGCCATATCTAGTAACCTGATATCTTTTGCACTTTTGCCATGCTTGTTTGAGCCTGTTATGTTGTGATCTAGCCATAGCCCAGTGTTCATCTTTTGTTAAGCATCTTCTGTAGATTACATCCATATGCTCTTTTGCTATGTTGGAGTGCTGTAGAATACTTACTTGATGTATTCTAAGTGCTATCATGCTGTTAATCGTAGAATCGTGTCATTCTTGTTTTGCTTGCCATTTGCAAACCGTGCATCCGTTTCCGGTGATCTTTATATCGATTTCGACCGAAATCATCTCATATTTCCAGTGGCATACTTGGTTTGCCAAATTACTTCCTTGTTCATTCGTTTTCTTCCGGAGCTCGCATATGCATCGCATATCATATCTCGCATATCATACATGTATTGCATCATGTTGCTTGTGCATTTCCCGTGATTGATTGTGGTTCCATTGCTTGTATTATTGCTGTGGGTAGAGCCGGGAGACGAGTTCGTGAACGAGGAACCTGTTGAGTACGCTTACGAGGATCAAGCTTTCGACAACTCAGAGAACCTTGCAGACAAGATGACCATACCCTCGAAATCATTTCTATCTTTGCTTTGCTAGTTGTTCGTTCTATTGCTATGCTGCGCTACCTACCAGTTGCTATATCATGCCTCCCATATTTGCCATGTCAAGCCTCTAACCATCCTTTCCTAGCAAACCGTTGTTTGGCTAAGTTACCGCTTTTGCTCAGCCCTTCTTATAGCATTGCTAGTTGCAGGTGAAGTTGAAGTTGGTTCCATGTTGGAACATGGTTATTTTGGAATATCACTATATCTCTTATTTAATTAGTGCATCTATATATTTGGTAAAGGGTGGAAGGCTCGGCCTTATGCCTGGTGTTTTGTTCCACTCTTGCCGCCCTAGTTTCCGTCATACCGGGTATTATGTTCCTTGAGTTTGCGTTCCTTACGCTGTTGGGTGATTTATGGGACCCCCTTGACAGTTCGCCTTGAATAAAACTCCTCCAGCAATGCCCAACCTTGGTTTTACCATTTGCCACCTAAGCCTTTTTCCCTCTGGTTTCGCGAGCCCGAGGGTCATCTTTATTTAAACCCCCGGGCCAGTGTTCCTCTCAGTGTTGGACCAAACTAGAGCCACTTGCAGCGCCACCTTGGGGAAACTCGAGGGCTGGTTCTAGTTGTACGTAGTGTTCATCCGGTGTGCCCTGAGAACAAGATATGTGCAGCTCCTATCGGGATTTGTCGGCGCATCGGGCGGCTTTGCTGGTCTTGTTTTACCATTGTCGAAATGTCTTGTAAACCGGGATTCCGAGACTGATCGGGTCTTTCCGGGAGAAGGTTTATCCTTCGTTGACCGTGAGAGCTTATGATGGGCTAAGTTGGGACACCCCTGCAGGGTATTATCTTTCGAAAGCCGTGCCCGCGGTTATGAGGCAGATGGGAATTTGTTAATGTCCGGTTGTAGAGAACTTGTCACTTGACCCAATTAAAATACATCAACCGTGTGTGCAGCCGTGATGGTCTCTTCTTGGCGGAGTCCGGGAAGTGAACACGGTTTGAGTTATGCATGAACGTAAGTAGTTTCAGGATGACTTCTTGATCATTCTAGCTTCCCGACCATTGCGTTGGTTCTCTTCTCGCTCTCATTTGCGTATGTTAGCCACCATATATGCTTAGTGTCTGCTGCAGCTCCACCTCATTACACCATCCTTTCCTATCAGCTTAAATAGTCTTGATCTCGCGGGTGTGAGATTATTGAGTCCTTGTGACTCACAGATTCTACCAAAACAGTTGCAGGTGCCGACGATGCTAGTGCAGGTGACGCAACCGAGCTCAAGTGGGAGTTCGATGAGGAACGTGGTCGTTACTATGTTTCGTTTCCTGATGATCAGTAGTGGAGCCCAGTTGGGACGATTGGGGATCTAGCAATTGGGGTTATCTTATTTTCATTTGGATTTGACCGTAGTTGGTCTATGTGTGGATTTTGGATGATGTATGAATTATATTCATGTATTGTGTGAAGTGGCGATTGTAAGCCAACTCTCGTTATCCCATTCTTGTTCATTACATGGGATTGTGTGAAGATGACCCTTCTTGCGACAAAACCACAATGCGATTATGCCTCTAAGTCGTGCCTCGACACGTGGGAGTTATAGCCGCATCGTGGGCGTTACAGTGCGGGTGTATAAACCTATCTAGAGGCTAGTCGATAAATGTTTGTGAGAGAAATACAAGACGGGGGTGCGAAAGCGAGAGTTTTATGTGTGTGAGAGAGAGACGGTAGTCGGGAAGGGGAGTGGAAGCAGGAGTTGTGTGTGAGAGAGAGAGAGTGGGGGGGGAGTTTGTCTGATCGGTAAAAAAATGAAAAATGTCAGTCTGGGATGGAGATGAAAAGGAGACCGCAACAAATGTTGTGTCTATAGGAGAGAGAGAGAGTAATTTTAGTGGTATGATTCATATCTAGAGACATATAGGGTGTGTGAGAGAATCCCACAGAGAGAAACACAAAGTGAAAGACGAGTGGAGACTGTGTGTGGCGGTGAAAAAGAAAGCTTAGGTACCTAGTGATACGAGAGAACGGTAGAGACGTGAGAGATAATGAAAACCGTGTAATGTATAATGATTGGGAGAGTGTGACACTTCTCAAGGGAGACGTCGAGAGACCATGTTTGCGAGGATAGGAGAAACATGAAGTGAGTGTGCGGGTGAGCTGGAGAAAAGAGAGTGATAGCTACATGAATGAGCATGCATGCGAGAGAGATGGGCGTGAAAGGAGTGAACATAAAAGGGATTCAAATATTTGAATTCAAAATGATGATACATGTAATCCATAGTCGAACCAAAATTGATCTATCAAACATGCATACTCATATGAATTCACGCGCATCTATGTTATTTAATGTGTATATATTACTGATCCATACATTTTAGTAGAACATAATTTGTTTAATTTTTTGAAGTCAACCTTATGATTTTGAGATCATTGTATTTGTAAAGCATATTATACATATAAAGGAGCAGAATTCTTTGTTGTGCTTTTGAAAGTATATATAAAAAATTATGTATATAGAATTTTATTCCAATCAAAAATGGATCCCGCCCGAAAAAAATGGAATACAAACGGGATTCGAATTGAGTTGGCACGGTAAACATGCACTCTGCAAAATTTGAACGAAGCGGGGAAAGTCACAGTAACTGCCTGAAACCAAAATCTGCGAGATGGAAATTACTACTGCCTATCCTTGCCATGCAAAGCCTACTCGATTTCTATAGGTTTTGATAGGGGTAGGTTTGTAATTTCACTCGAACGTGACATAACCGCCTCTCACCCGGATTCATAAACGGTGGGCGCCAAAACACAGTGTGTCCTCGGCCGAAATCGACTCCCTCCCCGAGTCATACACGGTGGGCACAAAAAACAAACCCTCGCCGGCAAATATTCGGTGTATGCGAGATTATCGTCCTATCCCCAACCGACTACTATTGTTGTGATGTAGGAAATTTGAAACGGGGGCTAAGTTTGTAAATTTCCTCGCATTTGAGACAAGCTTGCCCTGAAGACATGCATGGTTCCCCCCTTCCTCTCCACCTCCATTTCACCATTCGTACTCCGTGGGCGCCAAAACACCCTCTCCACCCCAGCCTCCTCCGTCCGCCACCCCATCCACCGCCGTCCTCCTCCACCATGCCGGAGCTGATACCCCGACGTCGCCGTCCATTACAAGAGATTGACCTCTCTCATCCATGGCTTCGGACTAGGATCCTTGCATCCCGTCCTCTCCCTTCATCCCCGCCGTCGTCCACCTTGCCGGCGCCGCTCCTACGACCGTCTCGTCCACCGCGCCCCACCACCACCGTCTACCCTCCTAGATCTGCTTACACGCCGCAGACAGCCATCGCTACCGCAGCACCGTCAAATTCTCAGCAGATGCATACACGGCGCCACAGAAGAGGCGGTACTCTTTCATATCTGCTCAACTTATTTATCGTAGCAAGAAAATAGATCGCCACTGCTTTACTCTGATTTCTTGTCCATCACTTACTTGCTAGTTGAGAGCAAACATTGGTTGCGAAGTTGCCTTTATCCGGTTTGCACCTTCAGATCCGCCATGGCACGCTCAACACTATACTCCCAATGCTTATGGTTTTCCCCTTTTATATTCCGCACTAGTTAAATCACAGTAGACTAAATTTCAAAATTGGGTCCATCGATTTTTCAGAGCTTGCCGGAGTTCGCCGGTGCGAATGAAGGGGCTCGGGTGGGGACTTTGGTTGTTGGGGGGTGGTGGTGGGGCCTCGCCGAATGAAGAAAACTCGACGCGGATGGGGGCGGGGGTGGGGGTGGGGGTGGCGGAGGAACACAGGCGGTGGGGGCCGATGGTCCAGCCGGCGGCCCGTGTGGTGTTTTGTATGGGAAGAATCAGAGACGATGAAGAAGAAGGGTTAGGAGACGTAGGATCTTCATCCAACCGCCTGAAATGGTCGATTGACCCAAATGCAGACATGCCTTTATATTCAGTACCATCATCGTACCTGCTTAGCACTGCTCCTGAATCCATCAAGCTAAACAACGTGCCACTCATAATTCCAAACTTATTGCTCATGTACGAATCTGATACGATGCTGCTATTACTAAAACAGATAACATTTAATTGGTCAGCTAATGTTCCTACTTTACTTTTGAAAAAGCATGTGCACCACATATAGAGAGACAACAGGGAGTTGCTTTCTTAATGCGCTCTGGTTCATCATGTGTGGGCACTGCGCAACGAACATTATATTATCCAAAATCTGCCTGCTCTTCTTTACCATGTTCCTCTTCCGTTCTTCTTTAATAAGTACTCTCTCCGTTCCTAAATACAAGTCCTTGTATAGATTCCACCATGGATGTAGCGACCCGACCTCAGACCGTTAAGTCTGTGTGCTTAAGTGTCATCCCTGGATCGGTATGCTGACACACACAGTACTCGAGGATTTATAACACAGGTAAATCACATGTATAAATAACGTAAATACCATTACCTCAATCCAAATAGCGGAAGTAACAACAAGGTTGTGGATTCCCATCAACACCAACGGCAAAGTTGAGTGTAGAAACCGTAACCCTAACGTATCACTTACTCGTCGTAAGATTCCTGCAACATGAGACGTTGCAGCCAAAAAGGGTCAGTACAGTGAATGTACTCGCAAATTCACACCATAGGATAATGATGAATTATAACTATCACTATATGCATATTTGGCTGGTGGAAAAGCTCTATGGTTAACATGTTTTTGCGAAAAGCCAATTTTTCCGTACAACAAAGGAACAAATTTTATTTAACTATCAGGTGGTTGTTAAACATTGAGAAGGTACCTCCAACTCAATCCCAATTAAGAACGTGATTAAACCCAATCAAATTTAAATTAAACTAACATGATGATGAGATTCACATGATAATCCAAGAACTAGATACTCAAGATGTCCATAACCGGGGACACGGCTAATCATGATTAGTTTGTACACTCTGCAGATGTTTGCGCATTTTCCCCACAAGACTCGATCGCCTCCGCTTGATTTCTCGCACTACATGGTGTTTGAGAAACGGATGACCGAGACACAGTCTTTCAGAAACAATAACTCTTTACTCCGGGTGGACAGTTACACCTACTTTCCCGTACATCTGCTAGCCCACCTCTTCAAGAGGTCATGTAACCTACTCAACTATGCTAGAGCCCATAATAGCTTCTGGCTGCACACGGAAGTTTCTAGCATGAATAACCTCATGATCCCTTTGAGCCTGGGTGGCGGTCCATAGGATGATCACACGGGTACTCCGGGATATCCAAAAATACAGGCAACACTGGGTTCTCCAGGTGCCTCAATCCACCCAGTTATTTATTTAAGTAGCCACCTTAAGTTGAACCATTAATTAACAATCTCACATCTGTCATGGAAATTCAGTCAAACCCAATCCACGTCTACGAGCATAGCATAGCAATATAAGCAAACGTAGAAGTAACTCCCAAGGTTTGAATGCAGGTCAATAGGTTCCTACCTCATCAACTACTTCCCAATACCCACATGTTATTCAGATCCTACCCATCCAATGTTGGAGGGTTGAAACTAATGCATAAAAACTGGGTAATGAAAAGTATGATTAAAGTGTGAACTTGCCTGTACTGTTGATGAATATGTTTCACACTCATAACTCTTGATAGTTCTACTCGTCACACTCCGATCAATCTATCATAAGCAAGCAATAGTAACCACACATAAGCAATCACTCAAAAGATCAGAAAGATCGAAGAAGACGATTCGGAAAACATTTAAACCAAGCAAACAGCTCTTGCAAAATAAAACAATTTCTAACAGTACCAAAATTATGTGAATTTGGCCTTATCAGAATTTTTAGGTCAAGAGCTTCGATTTGCAAAAAGAATCAACTCAAACGGAGCTACGAAACTCAAGTTACGATCAAACAAAGTTTAAATACAAATCTGTTTGAATTAAAACATTTAAACTTTCAAAAACAGCTTTAAGTTGTTTTACTGGATAGAGGGGATCATAACAAAGAAGTGGGCGTTGGTTTCGTTGGATTTGGACAACCGAGCGAAAAGTTGTGAACGTTTGAAAACCAGGGGCTATTCTGCAAGAAAAACAAATTGCAACTAGGTCCCTGGACAGAAAATAAAAAAGAAAAACCTACTGAGCGAACGCTAGCTTTCTAACTCTAACCAACGAACATCCATTAAATAAAACAAAACGTTTCAGAGAGAAAAAACCTCGATCTTGACCGTTGGATCCAGATCGGACGGACGAGGGCAGGTGGCGGTTACCGCGGTGGCTGACGACGTCGGCGGCGAGGAAAACGGGAGCGGCGGCGGCTTGGCTCGAACAGGACAGCGGCTCCAGGGCTCAGCGGCGCCGGCGAAGTAGATGGGGAGGAGCGGCTCGGTGAGGCGAGTCCGAAGGGGGTGGTGGCGTCGGGCGTAGGCGGCGGTAGAGCGAGGCGCAACGGCGGCGGATCTCGACGGAGCTCGCAACTCCGGCGGCGGAGTGCGGCGGCTAGGGAGGAGGAGAGAAAAGGGGGTCGTGGTCCCGAGGCCCGGCTTATAAAGGGGAGGGCCGGAGAGGCTTGCAGGAGGGGTAAGGCGAGGCGGGGAGGAGTCCGCGGCGGCTACGGCGGCGTCGGTGGCGTGCTGGAGCAGGGCTCCCGACGGGAGGTTGGGGGCGACGGCGTGGATGGGTTGGCTGGGCCTGGCCTGGCTCGACTGGGCCGGCCTAGTTCGGCTGCGGTCGACTTTTAAAAAAAATTCCAGACAAACCAAAATAATAAATACAAAATAAATAAAATATTATATAGGCATATAATATATCAAAATTTTCAGAAAAACATTTTCTACAACACGAACATTTTTCCAACTTCAAATAAAATCTACACAAATTTAAATAAAGCAAAGAGTGTTACTGCTCTAATAAAATCCAATAAAAATCATTTTAAAAATATCAAAATGAATTCAAATTTATTTCTCTCCAATTTTCTATTGTAGGGAATCATGTTACCCTATTTTCCATGTATTTTATTTTTGGAGAACAATAATTTGAATAAAACCCAAATAACACCAAATTAAAAATAATTTCCAAAAGGACTTTGAATTTGATCCTTTGAAACTCCCAACTCATATTTCATATAATTTTAAGAAGTGATTTTATCTTCTCTCGTGAAAATCATTGAGTTGCATAAAGCTTGTGAGTAGGAAAATATTTCCAAATGAAATTCAAATATTTTCAACACCCCTTTTCATTTAAATAAATGGAAGAAGTCATGTCATCTTCTCTCCAGGGTTTTGTGATGAAAAATATTTGAATTCACGGAGATCATAAATGCAAAAATGAAAGTTTGGGAAAGTCCTTTTATTCCCTCTCATTTAACTTTCAAAAAGTTTCGAATTCACTCACTTTCAGTCAATCAATCACACAACAATCACACAACAATCAAATCTATCTATTTATTATAATATTCCAAAATTTAGAATTTTGGGATGTTACAAACCTACCACCCTTAAAATGAATCTCGTCCTCGAGATTCGGAGAGGCTAGAAATAAAATAGGATAGGTTTGGGGTCTTCTCAAAATCCTTCTATCGTCACAGAAGGACTCGGGTGCTACCACCCTTAGAAACATCGTTATGGTTCCATCAAGACTCAAATGCTCCATCCATATTGTTGACTGTGTCGATCTTCTAAGATTCTCGGGAAGATTCCTTCTCTGGGCTCTTCCGGTAGTGGCATAACCTTTACCGCAATACTTCTGTCTTTTCATCTTGATAAGGTTCTTCCATGACTGGGTCTTCTTAGCTGACGGGTCTGGCGCCAAAACTAAACAAATATCGATATCTCATGGCGGTCATCAATTTATGGTTTCTCCTACAGGAAATGGGTCTGGGTTGAACCTCACTGTATGACCTACGATTGGCAACAACTTCCTTGTACAAGGGAAAAAGAATTGTCATACCATTCTAGGGTTTAAACAAGGTTTTCATCGTCGTCGCTCTACTATACGTGAGTCACTCAGATTTACCATCCCATATAGCAAGGCGGATAATAAGAGTAAGTCGGTATGGTGATCAATCCATCCCGCACCCAAATCATTACCTTGTATACGGTTTAGCGAATCTCGCATTCTAACACTCGGTCATCCTCACAAGCATTGCAGAATTTCTCTTGTCGACGAACCAAGTTCGGATATATCCATTGATTCTGCAAGCCAAGCAAACATCTATCGGTTCTTCACAACTGTCAGGTTTTGCGTAAAACTCCTATAAAATCATCTGTCGACAAGGTTGTACCATTTTCCAGGGTTTTTCCTTCGGCAAGAGTGTGCTTGCTCCTTGGCAAGTCCTGGGGCCTGTGGGTTATCGCCCATCTCATCACTTGTAAAACTTGAATTCATCCTTGGGGCAACTGATCTTTAATCCAACATCCAACTTCCAGCTTCCTAGCATAATTAAAATCCAACCAATTGTATTGTCTCTCTTCCTTCTATTGGTTCCCAACTAAGACATGATTACTCTGAATCATCCTGGAGTGAAAATTGCTCCTTATTACCAACATTCTACCTCCTTGTACCCAATAGTACTTCATCCCTTCATACTCTTGGGGTATCCCACATATCAAGACAAAACACGTACTTATTTTATCCGAAATCCACTTCGGGGAATAACATCATCTTTTCCAGGGATCCAGTGTCCTTACAGGGGAATGTCAGCCATCCCTGCATGGCACTTCTTCAACGGGCAAACGTGAAACACATCATGATCTCCTGACAGTCCTTCGGGTAACTCCAACTTGTAGGCCACTTCTCTCATACGCTCCAAAACTCGGTATGGTGCTACAAATCTCGGGGCTAACTTTTCCTTAACTCCAAATCGTTTAACTCCTCGCAGAGGTGGCACACGAAGATATGCTCTGTCTCCGATTTCATAGACTACCTCCTTGCATTTTGAGTCTGCATAACTCTTCTGCCTGGACTGAGCTACCTTCAGTCTATCTCGAATCAACTTAACCCTCTCTTCTGACTCTTTGATCAAATCTGGTCCAAACAATTGACGGTCTCCAACTTCATCCCACATCAATGGTGTCTGGCTCCTTCTCCCATACAAAGCTCCAAAAGGGGCCATCTTCAAACTGGCTTGGTAACTGTTGTTGTATGAGAACTCCGCGTAAGGTAGATTATCATCCTACTAGATCCATAATCTAGCGCACACGCTCCCAACATGTCCTCCAGAATCTGATTGACTCTCTCGGTCTATCCATCTGTCTGCGGATGAAAGGCTGTACTGAACTCTAGCCTAGTACCCAAAGTCTAGTGCAGCTGATTCCAAAACGTTGAGGTAAACTGTGTTCCTCTATCTGATACGATGGTCCTGGGAACTCCATGCAGACATACGATCCTGGTCATATATATCTTGGCCAACTTCGCACTTGTATAGGTGGTTTTCACTGGGATAAAGTGAGCCACTCTGGTCAAACGATCCACTACTACCCAGATAGAATCATACCCTGACCGGGTCCTAGGTAATCCGGTGATGGAATCCATGCCAAGCTTGTCCCACATCCATTCGGGTATCGGCATAGGCTGCAGTAATTCTGCTGGCTTCTAGTGTTCTGCCTTCACTCTCTGACATACATCACATACTACTACGTACTCGGCAATATCCCTCTTCATACCTGTCCACCAGAAACGCTCCTTCAAATCCAAATACATCTTGGTGTTTCCGGGGTGAATCTAGTATGGCGAATCGTGGGCCTCCTGAAGTATTAACTTCTTGATCTCTACATTATTGGGTATATGTACACTGACCTCAAACCATAAGGTGTCGTGCTCATCCTCACGAAAACCCTTGGCCTTTCCTTTGCTCATTCTCTCTTTTATCTCGGCAATCTCTTTGTCATCCTTCTGGGCTTCATGGATCTTTCCCAACAATGTAGACTGAACTTCCTTTGCTGCAACAAAACCTTTGGGAACAATCTTCAACCAAAGTTCCCTGAGATCCTCGGCTAACTCCTTTGGTAATCCTACGATTATGAGGGTATTCATCCTTGTTTTATTTATGGTTGTGTCCTATTTCTCCACAAATCTTGTATGCACAAGGTTTCTTCATATCCTTTCCATAAGGCTTCAATTTCAGGGACACAAACCGAGACTTTGGCAAAGTCAACTTAAATTCTTCCCAAGTGGTTACTCCTTGCCATCCATTTATGGTTTGGTACATCCTGTACCAGGTAGTGGCACCTCTTTAAAAGCACTCAAGAGCATGATGGGTCATATCATTTCTGGCTATAGGGTTATTCTCCATGTGATCCTCCATGTTCTGAATCCATCGGTCCGTCTCCAATTCACTTATCGGTCCAGCAAATATAAGCTCATCTCCATTCATCCTCTAATGGGTCCATGGGTTTGGGGTGAGATAAGAGAGAGAGAGAGAGAGAGAGAGAGAGAGAGAGAGAGGGATGCACACAATACAAACAAAAGTTTTGAAAAGACAGATTTTTATTGTGGCTGTCAGAAAAACATCAAACAAATGACAGCTCACAAACGTCGCATCTAACGTAGGTATATAACAGGGGTTTGGTCTTCTAAAGATCAATAAATCTTCAAATCGCCAAACTCTTCAAGTCTTGTTCATGTCTCCGATGGCTTCTTCCCATCGTGCTTGTCCTTCTCAAGTTCTTTTGCTAGATCATCTCCGTTGACGCGAAGTCTCTCGTGGCGTCCTTTAATAATTGCGTTCCAAACTTCTAGGTTTTAACATCCTTGGCATGAACCATAGTCCTACTGTCCTTCACTTCCTGACGAATCTCTGGTATCTCGAGGTTTTGCTCCTCCAGCTTGGCTACTTTCAGTTTCTGGTCCCGAGTTCTTCACGAAATGCTTCTTAGTCAAAATACGGCTTCCTGCAGGTCCATCTTAAAACTCCTGATGTAATTCTCCAGATCCCGGTGATACACCAGCTAAGGTTAAACTTCATCTTTTGCTGATAGGTGCTCCATCAGCATTCTCCCATCCAATCCTTCCAAAAAATGCATGCTTAACTCAGCACGGTGCCAATAGCATAAGCGGGCGATAATACCATGGATAGCCGTGTTTCTGCCCTTGTCATTGCCATGAGCTATCATTCCATAATTGATATCTCCTGCCTTAGGGTTTTCTTGACAAAAACTTTGAGTTCTAATGATCCATGTTCCGGTCTTTCTCCGATACATCTTGATCTTGGGTATTGACAGCTTCCATAGACTGCCAAGTTCCATAAGGGTAGCCTTCCTAGGTCATACAAATCTGGGAATTCTTCAGAGCCTTCAAATCCTCCTAGTCTTCAGAGTCTTCAACCGTTGTAGTTTTCAAATTACACGGTAAAATCTTCTTCATTCCAAAATGGTCTTAATTGTCCGATATCTTGTACTTCTTGGAGTGGTCTCATCAGTCGAATCTTCGAGTGGCCAAAAGGGAAAAGGGGTATGGTCTCACTTAAAGGGAATGTTTGAATAAGCTCAGGAGAGAAGAGAGGTAAAATATCTTTTTGAAAAAGAAAGTTTTAGAGAAATCCTTCCTATGGGCTTGCCAGTTACTAGGGTCACGTCCTACAGTCAACATGTGCTCTGATACCATCTTGTAGCGACCCGACCTCAGACGGTCAAGTCTCTGTGCTTAAGTGTCATCCCTGGATCGGTATGCTGACACACATAGTACTCAAGGATTTATAACAGAGGTAAATCACATGTATAAATAACGTAAATACCATTACCTCAATCCAAATAGCGGAAGTAACAACAAGGTTGTGGATTCCCATCAACACCAACGGCAAAGTTGAGTGTAGAAATTGTAACCCTAACGTATCACTTACTCGTCGTAAGATTCCTGCAACATGAGACGTTGCAGCCACAAAGGGTCAGCACATTGAATGTACTAGCTAATTCACACCATAGGATAATGATGAATTATAACTATCACTATATGCATATTTGGCTGGTGAAAAAGCTCTATGGTTAACATGTTTTTGCGAAAAGCCAATTTTCCCTACAACAAAGGAATTAATTTTATTTAACTATCATGGTGGTTGTTAAACATTGAGAAGGTACCTCCAACTCAATACCAATTAAGAACGTGATTAAACCCAATCAAATTTAAATTAAAGTAACATGATGATGAGATTCACATGATAATCCAAGAACTAGATACTCAAGATGTCCATAACTGGGGACACGGCTAATCATGATTAGTTTGTACACTTTGCAGAGGTTTGCGCACTTTTCCCCACAAGACTCGATCGCCTCCGCTTGATTTCTCACACTACATGGTGTTTGAGAAACGGATGACCGAGACACAGTCTTTCAGAAACAATAACTCTTTACTCCGGGTGGACAGTTACACCTACTTTCCCCTACATCTGCTAGCCCACCTCTTCAAGAGGTCATGTAACCTACTCAACTATGCTAGAGCCCATAATAGCTTGTGGCTGCACACGGAAGTTTCTAGCATGAATAATCTCATGATCCCTTTGAGCCTGGGTGGCGGTCGATAGGATGATCACACGGGTACTCCGGGATATCCAGGTGCCTCAATCCACCCAGTTGTTTATTTAAGTAGCCACCTTAACTTTAACCATTAATTAACAATCTCACATCTTTCATGTAAATTCACTCAAACCCAATCCACATCTACGAGCATAGCATAGCAATATAAGCAAATGTAGAAGTAACTCCCAAGGTTTGAATGCAGGTCAATAGGTTCCTACCTCGTCAACAACTTCCCAATACCCACATGTTATTCAGATCCTAACCATGCAATGTTTGAGGGTTGAAACTAATGCATAAAAACTGGGTAATGAAAAGTATGATCAAAGTGTGAACTTGCCTGTACTGTTGATGAAGATGATTCACACTCATAACTCTTGATAGTTCTACTCGTCACACTCCGGTCAATCTATCGTAAGCAAGCAATAGTAACCACACATAAGCAATCAGTCAAAAGATTAGAAAGATCGAAGAAGACGATTCGGAAAACATTTAAACCAAGCAAACAGCTTTGCAACATAAAACAATTTCTAACAGTACCAAAATTATGTGAATTTGGCCTTATCAGAATGTTTAGGTCAAGAGCTTCGATTTGCAAAAAGAATCAACTCAAACGGAGCTACGAAACTCAAGTTACGATCAAACGAAGTTTAAATACAAATTTGTTTGAATTCAAATTTTTAAACTTTCAAAAACAGGTTTAAGTTGTTTTAGTGGATAGAGGGGATCATAACGAAGAAGTGGGCGTTGGTTTCGTTGGATTTGGACAAACGAGCGAAAAGTTGTGAACGTTTGAGAACCAGGGGCTATTCTGTAAGAAAAACAAATTGCAACTAGGTCCCTAGATAGAAAATAAAAAGAAAAACCTACTGAGCGAACGCTCGGTTTCTAACTCTAACCAGCAAACGTCCATTAAATAAAACACCTCGATCTGGACCGTTGGATCCAGATCAGACGGACGAGGGCAGGTGGCGGTTACCGCGATGGCTGACGACGTCGGCGGCGAGGAAAACGGCAACGACGACGGCTCGGCTCGAACGGGACGGCGGCTCCAGGGCTCGGCGGCGCCGGCGAAGTAGATGGGGAGGAGCGGCTCGGCGAGGCGAGTCCGAAGGGGGTGGTGGCGTCGGGCGTAGGCGGCGGTGGAGCGAGGCGCAACGGCTGCGGATCTCGGCGGAGCTCGCAACTCCGGCAGCGGAGTGCGGCGGCTAGGGAGGGGGAGAGAAAAGGGGTCGGGGTCCCGGGGCCCGGCTTATAAAGGGGAGGGCCGGAGAGGCTTGCGGGAGGGGCAAGGCGAGGCGGGGAGGAGTCCGCGGCGGCTACGGCGGCGTCGGTGGCGTGCGGGAGCAGGGCCCTCGTCGGGAGGTTGGGGGCGACGGCGCGGATGGGCTGGCTGGGCCTGGCCTGGCTCGGCTGGCCGGCCCAGTTCGGCTGCGGTCGACTTAAAAAAACATTTTTCCAGACAAACCAAAATAATAAAAACAAAATAAATAAAAATATTATATATGCATATAATATATCAAAATTTTCAGAAAAACATTTTCTACAACGCGAACATTTTTCCAACATCAAATAAAATCTACACAAATTTAAATAAAGCAAAGAGTGTTACTGCTCTAATAAAATCCAATGAAAATCATTTTAAAAATACCAAAATGAATTCAAATTTATTTCTCTCCAATTTTCTATTGTAGGGAATCATGTTACCCTATTTTCCATGTATTTTATTTTTGGAGAAAAATAATTTGAATAAAACCCAAATAACTCCAAATGAAAAATAATTTCCATAAGGACTTTGAATTTGATCCTTTGAAACTCCCTACTCATATTTCATACAATTTGAAGAAGTCATTTTATCTTCTCTCGTGAAAATCATTGAGTTGCATAAAGTTTGTGAGTTGGAAAATATTTCCAAATGAAATTCAAATATTTTCAACACCCCTTTTCATTTAAATAAATGGAAGAAGTCATGTCATCTTCTCTCCAGGGTTTTGTGATGAAAAATATTTGAATTCACGGAAATCATAAATGCAAAAATGAAAGTTTGGGAAAGTCCTTTTATTCCCTCTCATTTAACTTTCAAAAAGTTTCGAATTCACTCACTTTCAGTCAATCTATCACACAACAATCAAACAACAATCAAATCTATCGATTTATTATAACATTCCAAAATTTAGAATTTTGAGATGTTACAATGGACTACATATGGAGCAAAATGAGTGAATCTACACTCTAAAATGTATCTGGATACATCTGTATGTGATCCATAGTGGAAATCTCTACCAAGACTCATATTTTGGAACAGAGGGAGTATGATACTAGTACAGTATGTTCCTTGTAGTGAATATGAGCAGGGACATTTGCAGTGTAGAGGTCTATACGGTCGGTTGGTATGGACACTTTGAACTCGTCGGGCCTCTTTGATTCGTAGGATTTTGTAAACATGGGAATAGGATTTGTAGTGGCCTGCCCACTTGAATCCTATTAGAATAGCAAGGAAATGCGGGGAGCTGTGTCACCTTTGAGAGTTACACTAATATTAACAGTACGACACCTTCAGTTGAAGAGAGCTGGTATCTGAAGGCTTTCTAGCCGTACCGGCAATACTAGCACATATATTCCAGCAAGTTCCACTTTGCTGATTTTACTCTGATGCTTACGGTTTTTCCGTTATATCTACACTATGATCTGTGTAGCTGCTTTGTGTCGCACTAGCAGCAGTCCACTCTTGAAGCTAAACACCGCAATGACTTACAAAATTGGCACCAAGGCATTGAGTGCCATTCTGGATGCAATGAAACTCATACGCTCACCACCTGTTGATTCTTGTTTAGAATATGATCCTAATGACTATTCTAACCTCGAGGAGTCAAAGGCAGATGGCCTGTCCTGTTCACCCATCAAGGTGCCTGTTCTAATTTGGCAAGGTTTTATTGATTGCGCGTATCTTGCATATGTTGTCTTGCATTTCTTCTACTTTGTTGCACCGCCATCTGCTTAGTTTAGTCATCATATATGTCGAGATGCCATGCCCATCCATTATCAATACATATTCCATCTGTCATCATACCATGTTTTTCCACTCAGATGCTGTTCTTGTGCATCAGACATCAAAAAGGAAGAGGGTGATTGCCAAACCTGAAGGAGCACCAGCAAAGTCCTTGAAAAACGTGGTTGTGCCGGAGAAATCAGACAGCATCCCACTTATATTGGTTGTACAACCAGTGACACAAAACGTAGGACCGACTCCAGCAGACTGTACCCATACTTCACTGGCCACACCACTAGCCGCACCACACAGGACCTGCACTCCAGCAAAAGGTATGCCATTTCAGTTGCCATAGCACTAGCCGTACCACAAAAAATCCCACTGCAGCAAAAGTACAACAAGTCCACTGGCCAAAGACCTATCCCAACTGCAAAGACGGCCAATTCCTGCAGATTGGAACCCCATTCCAGTTATTCCCAGTTTAAAAGACAATGCTTTCAATGTTGTTAGGGACTACGTGCATATATTCCCATCATGGGAAGATTATAGTGAAGACAAACACCATTTTCACATCTTCATGTCCCACTTACGTGTAAGTGCTGTTATTCATGGTGATTATTTTCCCGTTTTCTGCTGATTGAACACATCAATGATTTACATTACATTGTTGTAAGTAGGCGAGGGTCAATCTGGATAGTCATGACGAGCAAAGCTTGCTTGCGCTTTTCAAGGAAGCATTGCAGCAGTATCGGTGTTACCTGAGGAAATCACACTTTGATGGCAAGTCTATAAACGAATTTCTGGTGAAGTCGCCTGTGCTAAATTTAGAAGACATTGAATGGAAAAACCTTGTTATGCACTGGTCTCGTTCCGAGGATGAGGTACTATCTATGATATCGCATGACAATTTGAACTTCTACTTTTCTGCATGTGCCTTACGGATCTTTTTGCAGGAAATTCGGTTTGAAAAGAACGACAGGATGTCGCAAACATGCTGCTCGCTGCTTTGCTCTTGTTAGTACCTGTTTTCCTATATCACTGTACTTGCATACATACCTGGTTCATTATGTGACAGCAGTATGCATGATAGCTTGCTTATCAATTGTTCGCTCCAAATTATCTGATCTGTATGAATGGTTACATTAGTGTAGAATATATCCAATGCCAATGAATTTTTTTAGCTCTACATTGTTCTTGTAAGTACCTATTGTCC
The DNA here is from genome assembly GCF_018294505.1 of Triticum aestivum. Lineage (NCBI taxonomy): Eukaryota > Viridiplantae > Streptophyta > Magnoliopsida > Poales > Poaceae > Triticum > Triticum aestivum. Next base: position 276,904,594 of record NC_057805.1, read on the forward strand.
TTTATCAGTGTACTTATATTGACAGGTAGTTGTTCATGTACCATCACTCTGCAGCTTATTTTCCTTTGCCCTCCATTTTCTACACATAAGATCTATATTTACTCTTACCATAAGGTTGGATAACACCGATGGTACTGAAGAAGTTTTGCTCTGCATTGCTCTTGGCTATACCTTTTGCCTGTATCGCTGTACTTACATTTATAGCTACTTGGTTATGTAGCATCACTCTTCATCTTATCTTAAATATTCTCCATTTTTTCTTATATTGTCACATCTATATTTACTCTTAACAAAATGTAGAATAAAGGCAATGCTTATGAAGAAGATTCTGTGGTAAAATTCTTGAATTGCCCCCCCACCCCCATCAGCATGGACAAGGGCTTTATAGAGCCTGCCTTCACCAATAATGTAAGTTTGTCCTTCTCAAGCCTTCAAACTTTCTTGTGTATATTTGGTTAGGCATGACTGCAACAGCTGTTTGTTTTTGGTGTTTGCATCAAATTGCATGTTTAAAGTTTATTATGTACTCCAGTTCATAAACAAAAGTTTGTCCTTCTCAATTTAATTTTCAGTTGTACAACCAAGTTCCTTCTTCATACCATGTAAATTAAACTATACAGAACAAGTGATCTTATTTTGCCAATCTGAAATGGGATAAATTGACAGCACACTAACCATTGATACTTATGAGTTCTTGATCTGTAATCCAGTGGTGTCGTGAAGCTGCCAACTCCTTCACAATGTCATTTCCTGCCATGTCTTGACCTGAACAATACCACATTGTGTTAATGCTATTTTAAACTATGTCACTTTATTCGTCAGTAAGAAATGTGATGAATTGTCAGCAATGATACTTATATGTGCAAAACATGTCATCTGTTTGCTTGCTTATCTTTCCGAGTGAGGAGCAATGATACTTATATGTGCAAAACGAGTGCAGTCTCACCAGCTTGCTCAGCTGCTTGCGCTGCAGCTCCCGATCAGGGCTAACCTTTGTTGAGCTCTATTGAAGTGCTGACGGTTTTGTATATTATTTTGTCGGCGTGTTTAGTTGCACTGGTGGCGATCTTTGATGCCCAGTGTATGTAATCTGCTGTCTGCTTGTGCTTTATTATCATAGGGGCGAACTTTGATGCCCAGTGGATATAATATGCCATAATTTCTTTATTGTATAGTCTAGGTTTTTTTCTTATTCACGATGTTGCAGTTATTTTACTATATATATATATCCTGTCTTCGCAGTAAACCGGCCAAACCGTAAAATTACGGTACATAATCGGGCCGTCATGCAAATCACCATGTATGATCCGCATCATGGCCCGTCATCTTGGTCTGTTAACAAACCTAAATGTAAACTGGCCCACTAGTAGATTCGGGCCTTTAATAGGCCGAGTAAACCGCCGGCCCTATTTTCCCAAGAAAACTCAATGGGCCTTTAGGAGGCTGAAAAGTAGGTTGGGCCTGAAACGTGCCGAACAGCTCACGGGCCGGCAGCAGGCCGAAATAGACCCCTGCCCATGAATGTGCCAATCAAATCATGGGCTTATAACAGGCCAAAATTGTCTCGGTCCTTGTTTGGCCCAATCAGATTATCGGCTGTGAGCAGGCCGGATGCAAACCGGGCCATTGTTAGGCCCAACTATATGACGGGCTTTTAACAGGCCGTAATTAATATAGGGCCGAAATGTTAAACGGGCCCTTAACAGGCCGAAACTAATATCAGGCCGAATGACTAAATGGGCCTTTAGCAAATGGGCCCAAAAGCGTAGCGTCTAGTTAACGGGCCGAATCTGATATGGGCCATAATTTAGCCCAAAGCCTCTTAAAGGGTTGGACCTGATCTGGGCCGTAATTTGGCCCAGAACACGGTAGGCTTTTAACGGGCCGGATCTCATATGGGCCATTATTAGGCCCAGAACGTGGCAGGCCATTAATGGACCGGATCAAATATGGGCCGGTATTGGGCCCAAAACATGGCAGCCAGTTAATGGGCCGGCCTACTAGGGTCCTCAAAATCTTGTGGGCCTACAGCTGGGCCGGCCCATTGATGTCGGCGAAATCTCATGGGCCTTTAGCTGGGCCGGCCCATTATGGTCCACAAAAATCTTGTGGGCCTTCACCTGGGCCGGCCCATTATGGCGCGCAAAAATCTTGTGGGCCTTTACCTGGGCCGGCCCATTATGGCCCGCAAAATCTTGTGGGCCTTTAGGTGGGCCGTCCCATTATTATGGGCCGCAAAATCTTGTGGGCCTTTAGTTGGGCCGGCCCATTTAAACTTTATGGGCCACTATTGGGCCGTGCCACGTGTCGACGTATCATAGGCGCTTTGGGTCCAATGAGTGGATGACATCTGTCCCAACGGTGAGCCGACACGTGTTTCCTCCAGCCAATGATGATTTTACACGTGGAAAATCCCCATTGGTCGCGGCTGTTAACGGGTTATTGGGTCCAAAATTGGACTCGATAACTTAACGGCGTTCCGTTACGGTGGATGCCACGTGTCGGTCACCCTTAACGAAAGCACTTCTGTGACGCGCGATTTATCGTCATGGAAGTGGATACTTCCGTGACGATAATTTTGGTAATGTCATGGAACACTTCTACGACAGCACATGTATGCCTATCTTGATTCTGTCATAAAATTGTCATGGATGTACATGCATGACGGAAAACGTGACCTATTGTGACAAACACGTATCATCACGGAAGTGTATTTTTTTTGTAGTGTTATCCACCACCGGGCCTAATCTTATCCGCAGAAGTAGAAAACGTGTTAGTGTCTACATGAAGTTCTGAACACTACTACAGGCCTATCTTGTTTGCAGGATTTGTAAAATGCACTAGCATGCCATCTTCGATCCGACATGATTAACATGGGCATTTGATTACAATCTAGAAATATGTAGCCTTCTTCACAAGAGGTTGGAGTGGATGAAAGTTCCCTAAGAAAAATAGTACAGATGAATCCAAAGGAGAGATGCTTATGGATTGTAACCATATGGATCAAGCAACCAATAGGGGGGGGACATGTATGTACTGAAATCCTCCAAAAATCCTTCAGAAATCGTAGTACATTGTCATTGTAAACTTGGAAAAAGGTGTCAGAAATTCAACTCCCTTATGGTTAACATTTGACAGGAAAGGAACATCATCTCGATATATAGCTTCTCTAGGCACGGAAAGCATCTCATGAAACTGACAACTTGCTGCAGGTTGGGACCGATAGATACTAGTGCCAAGACCTTCACTGTGCGCAGTTTCGGGGTCAAGCTTGTCGGAATCATTTTCTGGATGACAGATGAACATACATCTTCAAAATTAGAAATAATGTTAATTTCCAGAAGGAGAGGTAGAAGAAGGATGTTGTACCTCAACGGGTGTCGATCCAATAACAAGTGCGGAGTATTTGTCAGACGAGTAGCACACGACTGTCAATTTCGGCATAGAAATGACATTGATTCTTGTTGGACCTTCTTGATAAACTACAAGTAATCTCTCAAGTTAAGGTGTGTCCTTGATGACCATACCGTGGTACACATCCTGTGGTGTCTTCTTGCTGCACTAGCAACACACATAAATAGTCCGGAGAGTCATGGAGGTGATGTGGAAGCTACTCAACCCATTGATCGCTTGAAGACGAAGGTACTCGAGTGCAGTACAGCCACCGAGCAGGCGATCCATGTCGGCGCAACAAACCCTGGGTCTGTTTCCCAGACTGTGCACAGGCACGGGACAAGATTACAGCACCAGGCCAGGCCAGAGTACAAGAGACCAAGATCATCAAAGGACATGCTGATCAAGAGGAGCAAGATCAAGCAAGAGGAGTAAGATACCACAAGGAGAAAAGCCTCCCTTGCCGGGTAGGCGAGCCCGGCAAGGGCGGGGTCACCCCCGAAAGAAAATGCCCAAGACATCCCAACAAGGCCTGCCGAGACTCGCGGTGGCAAAACCACCTCACCCAACCACTCCGCCACAACCCATGTCGGCCATAGTGTGGTATCAAGCCGCAAAGTGATTAAGTGACAGCCATTCGCCACATGGCGTCCTCTTTCTACAAGGGATACCTACAAATGGCACCCATCCTGTGAAGTGTCAATCGAGAAGGCATGGAGCTGGCAAGATGAGCCCGGCAAGGCTTGCTGGGCAAACAACGATGTGACATTGACCGGTACATTTAATGCGCCCTGTCAGCCTGCAGAGTTAGGTATGATAGCACTGTTTGCTATCTTATCAGTGCATAATGACTGTTTTGCCATTGTGGTGGCCCCTTTAATCTATAAAAGGAGGCCCATGGCAACAGTAGAAACGGTTAGAAGATTGGACACCCAGACACTCTTACGTGTGTAGCCACTGCCGTCCTTGCCAGGCAAGTGTACTATGCTCCACCACAATTCTTCCACCATCAATACACCAAATCAGGAGTAGGGCTTTACGCCTCGCGGCTGCCCGAACCTGGGTAGAATTGCTTGTGTGATCTCTGCCTTGCCGCCCCACGTTCCTCTGCTCTTTGTGCAACGTGACGCCCCCTGCCAAACCAGCAAGGGGCCATTGGTCCCATAGGTGGCTGTGGTTTCCCATGACATCTTTGGGGCGCCAGGCTGGGGGATCACTTGCGCGAACCTGAAAGCATGTGGAGCGCGTCATCTTCATCGCCATCTCCGTCTTCGACGGCGCCATCGACCATGGCGCCCAAGAAGAAATCCGGTGCTTTGGCTCACCCGTCCACCTTGAAGGCTCCGCCACCCGCAGGCACCGATGCTACGGGAGGAGCGGAGGCACGCGAGGATGTGGAGGCTGCTGGGGACGTGGTCGGAGCGGGCGTCACCGTCACCACTTCCCCCACGGCTAAAGCAGGAGTAGGAGACACCGGAGAAGAGCAACATCGGCAACACCGCGACGGCCACGCTCCACGAGGTACCGGTGAAGGGGTTACGCCATCCACACCCTTCCTCTCCCCGACGAGCACAGCCACAGCGATGGCGCTCGGTCTGGGGCGAATCTCCGCCCTCCTACCGCCCCTGTCGCGGGAGCGACCATAGCGCGCGCACCTCCCCCGGGGCGAGTCGACCAAGCCGCTGCGCCCAACGGAGCCACTGGTCCTCAAGCGCCTTCGCCACGCCACCCTGCCATTCAGGTGTCCGCCCCGTGACAGTGTGGGCATGGCACTATCGCTGCTGGCACCATCAGAAGCTGAGCAATGGTGCGATCTACATCATCCTCACCCATGCCAAGTATTGCTATGGAGGCTATGGCGCGGGCCCAACTGCTGCTGAGGTTTCCGCCAGCAGCCGAGCAGATGGAAGAGTGGCATGCCACCATCCAGAGTCTGCTCGGTTTCGTCGAGGCTGGGGTCTCGCAGCGAGCTGGCCCGCCACGGCCTCCCCAAGCGACGATGATAGCTCGTGCTGCTGGTCGCACGTAAGGGGCCACCCCACAGTGCAGTCCCCACCGCGACAACTGTTGGGGAACGTAGTAATTTCAAAAAAATTCCTACGCACACGCAGGATCATGGTGATGCATAGCAACGAGAGGGGAGAGTGTTCGTCCACATACCCTCGTAGACCAAAAGCGGAAGCGTTAGCACAATGCAGTTGATGTAGTCGTACGTCTTCACGGGAGAGTTCCGTCAGCACGACGGCGTGATGATGGTGATGATGTTGTCACCGATGTAGGGCTTCGCCTAAGCACCGCTACGATATGACCGAGGTGGAATATGGTGGAGGGGGGCACCGCACACGGCTGGAATAGATCAATAGATCAACTTGTGTGTCTAGAGCTGCCCCCTGCCCCCATATATAAAGGAGCAAGGGGGAGGCGGCCGGCCAGGAGGAGGGCGCGCAAAGGGGGGAGTCCTACTCCCACTGGGAGTAGGACTCCTCCTTTTCCTTGTTGGAGTAGGAGAGGGAAGGAAGGGAGAGAGGAGGAGAAGGAAAAAGGGGGGCGCCGCCCCCCTCCTTGTGCAATTGGGACTAGAGGGGAAGGGGGCGCGCGGCTGCCCTGGCCGCCCCTCCTCTTCTCCCACTAAGGCCCATGAGGCCCAATTAACTCCCCGGGGGGTTCCAGTAACCCCTCGGTACTCTAGTTTTTCTCCGAAACCACTCGGAACACTTCCGGTGTCCGAATATAGTCGTCCAATATATCGATCTTTACATCTCGACCATTTAGAGACTCCTCGTTATGTCCGTGATCATATCCGGGACTCCGAACTACCTTCGGTACATCAAAACACGAAAACTCATAATACCGATCGTCACCAAACTTTAAGCGTGCGGACCCTACGGGTTCGAGAACTATGTAGACATGACCGAGACATGTCTCCGGTCAATAACCAATAGCGGAACCTGGATGCTCATATTGGCTCCTACATATTCTACGAAGATCTTTATCGGTCAAACCGCAAAACAACATACGTTGTTCCCTTTGTCATCGGTATGTTACTTGACCGAGATTCGATCGTCGGTATCTCAATACCTAGTTCAATCTCGTTATCGGCAAGTCTCTTTACTCGTTCCATAATGCATCATCCTGCAACTAACTCATTAGTCACATTGCTTGCAAGGCTTATAGTGATGTGCATTACCGAGAGGGCCCAGAGATACCTCTCCGACAATCGGAGTGACAAATCCTAATCTCGAAATACGCCAACTCAACAAGTACCTTCGGAGACGCCTGTAGAGCACCTTTATAATCACCCAGTTATGTTGTGACGTTTTGTAGCACACAAAGTGTTTCTCCGTAAACGGGAGTTGCATAATCTCATAGTCATAGGAACATGTATAAGTCATGAAAAAAGCAATAGCAACATACTAAACAATCAAGTGCTAAGCTAACGGAATGGGTCAAGTCAATCACACCATTATCCTAATGATGTGATCCCGTTAATCAAATGACAACTCATGTCCATGGCTAGGAAACTCAACCATCTTCGATTAACGAGCTAGTCAAGTAGAGGCATACTAGTGACACTATGTTTGTCTATGTATTCACACATGTATTATGTTTCCGGTTAACACAATTCTAGCATGAATAGTAAACATTTATCACAATATGAGGAAATAAATAATAACTTTATTATTGCCTCTAGGGCATATTTCCTTCAGTCTCCCACTTGCACTAGAGTCAATAATCTAGATTACACAGTAATGATTCTAACACCCATGGAGTTCTGGTGCTGATCATGTTTTGCTCCTGGAAGAGGCTTAGTCAACGGGTCTATAACATTCAGATCCTTATGTATCTTGCAAATGTCTATGTCTCCCACCTGGACTTGGTCCCGAATGGAATTGAAGCATCTGTTGATGTGCTTGGTTCTCTTGTGAAATTTGGATTCCTTTGCCAAGGCAATTGCACCAGTATTGTCACAAAAGATTTTCATTGGACCCGATGCACTAGGTATGACACCCAGATCGAATATGAACTCCTTCATCCAGACTCCTTCATTTGCTGCTTCCGAAGCAGCTATGTACTCCGCTTCACACGTAGATCCCGCCATGACTCTTTGTTTAGAACTGCACCAACTGACAGCTCCACCATTCAATGTAAACACGTATCCGATTTGCGATTTAGAATCGTCCGGATCAGTGTCAAAGCTTGCATAACCATTTACGACTAGCTCTTTGTCACCTCCATAAACGGGAAACATATCCTTAGTCCTTTTCAGGTATTTCAGGATGTTCTTGACCGCTGTCCAGTGATCCATTCCTGGATTACTTTGGTACCTCCCTGCTAAGCTAATAGCAAGGCACACATCAGGTCTGGTACATAGCATTGCATACATGATAGAGCCTATGGCTGAAGCATAGGGAACATCTTTCATTTTCTCTCTATCTTCTGCAGTGGTCGGGCATTGAGTCTGACTCAACTTCACACCTTGTAACACAGGCAAGAACCCTTTCTTTGCTTGATCTATTTTGAACTTTTTCAAAACTTTGTCAAGGTATGTGCTTTGTGAAAGTCCTATCAAGCGTCTTGATCTATCTCTATAGATCTTGATGCCCAATATGTAAGCAGCTTCACCGAGGTCTTTCATTGAAAAACTTTTATTCAAGTATCCTTTTATGCTATCCAGATATTCTATATCATTTCCAATCAGTAATATGTCATCCACATATAATATTAGAAATGCTACTGAGCTCCCACTCATTTTCTTGTAAATACAAGCTTCTCCAAAAGTCTGTATAAAACCATATGCTTTGATCACACTATCAAAACGTTTATTCCAACCCCGAGAGGCTTGCACCAGTCCATAAATGGATCGCTGGAGCTTCCATACTTTGTTAGCTCCCTTTGGATCGACAAAACCTTCCGGTTGCATCATATACAACTCTTCTTCCAGAAATCCATTCAGGAATGCAGTTTTGACATCCATTTGCCAAATTTCATAAGCATAAAATGCGGCAATTGCTAACATGATTTGGACAGATTTAAGCATCGCTACGGGTGAGAAAGTCTCATCGTAGTCAACTTCTTGAACTTGTCAAAAACCTTTTGCAACAAGTCGAGCTTTGTAGACAGTAACATTACCGTTAGCGTCAGTCTTCTTCTTGAAGATCCATTTATTTTCTTTGGCTTGCCGATCATCGGGCAAGTCAACCAAAGTCCACACTTTGTTCTCATACATGGATCCCATCTCAGATTTCATGGCCTCAAGCCATTTTGCGGAATCTGGGCTCACCATCGCTTCTTCATAGTTCGTAGGTTCGCCTTGGTCAAGTAACATGACCTCCAGAATATGATTACCGTACCACTCTTTTGCGGATCTTACTCTGGTTGACCTATGAGGTTCAGTATTAACTTGATCTAAAGTTTCATGATCAATATCATTAGCTTCCTCACTAATTGGTGTAGGTGTCACATGAACCAGTTTCTGTGATCAACTACTTTTCAATAAGGGAGCAGGTACAGTTACCTCATCAAGTTCTACTTTCCTACCACTCACTTCTTTCGAGAGAAACTCCTTCTCTAGAAAGGATCCATTCTTAGCAACAAATGTCTTGCCTTCAGATCTGTGATAGAAGGTGTACCCAACAGTTTCCTTTGGGTATCCTATGAAGACACATTTCTCCGATTTGGGTTTGAGCTTATCAGGTTGAAGCTTTTTCACATAAGCATCGCGGCCCCAAACTTTAAGAATGGACAACTTTGGTTTTGCCAAACCATAGTTCATAAGGCATCGTCTCAACGGATTTTGATGGTGCCCTATATAACGTGAATGCAGTCGTCTCTAAAGCATAACCCCAAAATGATAGCGGTAAATTAGTAAGAGACATCATAGATCGCACCATATCTAGTAAAGTACGATTACGACGTTCGGACACACCATTACGTTGTGGTGTTCCGGGTGGCGTGAGTTGCGAAACTATTCCGCATTGTTTCAAATGTAGACCAAACTCGTAACTCAAATATTCTCCTCCACGATCAAATTGTAGGAACTTTATTTTCTTGTTACGATGATTTTCCACTTCACTCTGAAATTCTTTGAACTTTCAAATGTTTCAGACTTATGTTTCATTAAGTAGATAAACCCATATCTGCTCAAATCATCTGTGAAGGTGAGAAAATAACGATACCTGCCGCAAGCCTCAACATTCATCGGACCACATACATCAGTATGTATGATCTCCAACAAATCTATTGCTCGCTCCATTGTTCCGGAGAACGGCGTCTTAGTCATCTTGCCCATAAGGCATGGTTCGCAAGTACCAAGTGATTCATTATCAAGTGATTCCAAAAGTTCATCAGTATGGAGTTTCTTCATGCACTTTACACCAATATGACCCAAACGGCAGTGCCACAAATAAGTTGCACTATCATTATCAACTCTGCATCTTTTGGTTTCAACATTATGAATATGTGTATCAGTACTATCGAGATTCAACAAAAATAGACCACTCTTCAAGGGTGCATGACCATAAAAGATATTACTCATATAAATAGAACAACCATTATTCTTAGATTTAAATGAATAACTGTCTCGCATGAAACAAGATCCAGATATAATGTTCATGCTTAACGCTGGCACCAAATAACAATTATTTAGGTATAAAACTAATCCTGAAGGTAGATGTAGAGGTAGCATGCCGACGGCGATCACATCGACTTTGGAACCATTTCCCACGTGCATCGTCACCTCGTCCTTAGCCAGTCTTCGCTTAATCCGTAGTCCCTGTTTTGAGTTGCAAATATTAGCAACAGAACCAGTATCAAATACCCAGGTGCTACTGCGAGCTCTAGTAAGTTACACATCAATAACATGTATATCACATATACCTTTGTTCACCTTGCCATCCTTCTTATCCGCCAAATACTTGGGGCGGTTCCGCTTCCAGTGACCAGTCTGCTTGCAGTAGAAGCACTCAGTCTCAGGCTTAGGTCCAGACTTGGGTTTCTTCTCTTGAGCAGCAACTTGTTTGCTGTTCTTCTTGAAGTTCCCCTTCTTCTTCCCTTTGCCCTTTTTCTTGAAACTGGTGGTCTTGTTGACCATCAACACTTGATGCTCCTTCTTGATTTCTACCTCCGCAGCCTTTAGCATTGCGAAGAGCTCGGGAATTGTCTTATCCATCCCTTGCATATTATAGTTCATCATGAAGCTCTTGTAGCTTGGCGGCAGTGATTGAAGAATTCTGTCAATGACACTATCATCCGGAAGATTAACTCCCAGTTGATTGAATCAAGTGATTGTTATACCCAGACATTTTGAGTATATGTTCACTGACAGAACTATTCTCCTCCATCTTGTAGCTGTAGAACTTATTGGAGACTTCATATCTCTCAATCGGGGAATTTGCTTGAAATATTAACTTCTACTCCTAGAACATCTCATATGCTCCATGACATTCAAAACATCGTTGAAGTCCCGGTTCTAAGCCGTAAAGCGGCACATTGAACTATTGAGTAGTCATCAACTTTGCTCTGCCAGATGTTCTTAACGTTGTCAGTTGCATCTGCAGCAGGCCTGGCACCCAGCGGTGCTTCCAGGACGTAATTCTTCTGTGCAGCAATGAGGGTAATCCTCAAGTTACGGACCCAGTCCGTGTAATTGCTACCATCATCTTTCAACTTTGCTTTCTCAAGGAACGCATTAAAATTCAACGAAACAACAGCACGGGCCATTTATCTACAATCAACATAGACAAGCAAAATACTATCAGCTACTAAGTTCATGATAAATTTAAGTTCAATTAATCATATTACTTAAGAACTCCCACTTAGATAGACATCCCTCTAATTATCTAACTGATCACGTGATCCAAATCAACTAAACCATGTCCGATCATCACGTGAGATGGAGTAGTTTTCAATGGTGAACATCACTATGTTGATCATATCTACTATATGATTCACGCTCGACCTTTCGGTCTCAGTGTTCCGAGGCCATATCTGCATATGCTAGGCTCGTCAAGTTTAACCCGAGTATTCTGCGTGTGCAAAACTGGCTTGCACCCGTTGTAGATGAACGTAGAGCTTATCACACCCGATCATCACGTGGTGTCTCGGCACGACGAACTTTGGCAACGGTGCATACTCAGGGAGAACACTTTTATCTTGAAATTTAGTGAGAGATCATCTTACAATGCTACCGTCAATCAAAGCAAAATAAGATGCATAAAAGATAAACATCACATGCAATCAATATAAGTGATATGATATGGCCATCATCATCTTGTGCTTGTGATCTCCATCTCCGAAGCACCATCATGATCACCATCGTCACTGGCGCGACACCTTGATCTCCAGCGTAGCATCGTTGTCGTCTCGCCAACTTTTGCTTCTACGACTATCGATACCTCTTAGTGATAAAGTAAAGCATTACAGGGCGATTGCATTGCATACAGTAAAGCGACAACTATATGCCTCCTGCCAGTTGCCGATAAGTCGGTTACAAAACATGATCATCTCATACAATAAAATATAGCATCATGTCTTGACCATATCACATCACAACATGCCCTGCAAAAACAAGTTAGACGTCCTCTACTTTGTTGTTGCAAGTTTTACGTGGCTGCTACGGGCTGAGCAAGAACCGTTCTTTCCTATGCGTCAAAACCACAACGATAGTTCGTCAAGTTAGTGTTGCTTTAACCTTCTCAAGGACAGGGTGTAGCCACAATCGGTTCAACTAAAGTTGGAGAAACTGACACCCGCCAGCCACCTATGTGCAAAGCTCGTCGGTAGAACTAGTCTCGCGTTAGCGTACGCGTAATGTCAGTCCGGGCCGCTTCATCCAACAATACCGCCGAACCAAAGTATGACATGCTGGTAAGCAGTATGACTTGTATCGCCCACAACTCACTTGTGTTCTACTCGTGCATATAACATCATGTTCTACTTGCATAATCTCATAGTCATAGGAACATGTATAAGTCATGAAGAAAGCAATAGCAACATACTGAACGATCAAGTGCTAAGCTAACGGAATGGGTCAAGTCAATCACATCATTCTCCTAATGATGTGATCCCATTAATCAAATGACAACTGATGTCCATGGCTAGGAAACTCAACCATCTTCAATTAATGAGCTAGTCAAGTAGAGGCATACTAGTGACACTATCTTTGTCTATATATTCACACATGTATTATGTTTCCGGCTAATACAATTCTACCATGAATAATAAACATCGATATGAGGAAATAAATAATAACTTTATTATTGCCTCTAGGGCATATTTCCTTCAGCAGCCAGCACGAGCGTAGCAAAATCAAGAACCTGATGACATCTCGATGGCTTCTTCTGACCCTCGAGCGTGGCCAGGACAACAGCGTGCCCCGAAGGACATGCGGAGGGGAGACGCGCGCGTTGTCGTTGAACGACGCCGCGATGACCACCACCGGACCAATGGGTGGGACGGTCCCGACGTCGACGAGCCTCCGCTCGAATCGGCGGGTGCCTACCTTTTGAGGTTGGGTGCCCTGCCTTTACTCGTGAGCTGCGGCAAGTCCGTTGGCCGTCTGTCCGCACGTTCAAGCCAGAGATACCTGAGAAGTATGATGGGAGGCTAAACCCGGCAGAGTTTCTGTGCATCTACACCATCGCTGTAAAAGCTGTCGGGGGAAGAGATGAGAAGGTGTTCGCCAACTACTTCCCTTTGGCCCTCAAGTCCAATGTGAGGTCCTGGCTGATGCACCTACCGGAGAACTCCATTTCGTCATGGGCTGACCTGTGCCATGAGTTCATTGGCGCCTTCACTAACGGCCATCACGAACCAGGTCAGCCCAGCGATTTGCAGCTTCGCCAACAGAAAGGAGAGACTCTCCGAAAGTATCTGTAGAGATTCAGCAGAGTTCACAGGAACATCCTAAACATCCATCCAGCAGTTGTGATAGCTGCCTTCCAGTCCAATGTGTGCAACTGCAAGATTCGTTGTAAGATGAATGTGCGGTTTCCCAAGACTGTGATGGAGCTTTACACCTTGGTGGATAAGTGTGCTCGGATGGAGGAGGGAAGGAAGCTGCCCGGAGAGGAATATTGCATCAATGTCGATTCAGAGGATGATGATGAATCCACCAGTCAAAACAGGAGCAAGAAGCGCAATAAGTGACGCAAGGATAAGACAGTAATGTATGTTGAAGGATCGGGTAAACATAGTACTGGCAAGAAGGCTAGGGTCGAAGCCCCCGGCAAGCTAGCTGCCGTGTGCATTGACTGCCGGGATGCTGCGGCTGCCGAGAAGGCCGAGAAGGGTGACGGGCCGTACTGCAAGATTAATCAGACCAAGGGCCACGACCTTCAAGAGTGTTATCAGGTTGAGTAGCTCGTCAAGAGGCAGAGAGCAGAGTATGAGAAGCATGACAAGGAAAAGGGTCAGAGTGTCACTAGCGGCAAGGGTCGAGGTGGTGAAGTAAATCACCCCGGCAAACCTTTCCAGAACAAAGGAAAACCCGCCAAGCATCAAGAGAAGGAAGCCTGTGATGATGAGAGCGACGGAGGGGATGAAGAGGAAACCAGTGAGCATGAGTTTCAGAAGGCCACTGTCGCCCTGTGCATTGACGGGGGTGCATCTCTGCACACCTCTCACCGCCAACTAAAATGGTGGGCACATGAGGTCAATGTTGTGGAACCAGCGCCAGAAGCCCCGAAACCACTCAAATGGTCACGTACACCAATCATCTTTGACGTAGAGGACCATTCTGATCGCACCATTGCGGTACGATGTTTGCCATTGTTGGTCTCTCCGACAATTCACAACCTCAAGGTCACAAAGATGTTGGTGGACGGCGGGGCCAGGTTGAATCTGATTTCCCCAAAGGTTATCAGCAAACTCCAGATAGCAGAGGACGAGTTGAAGGTCACCGACACGTTTCAAGGAATTAATCTCGGCATGAGTCATCCTAAGGGAAAGATTATGTTACCAGTGACATTTGGAGGGGATTTGAACTATCAAACTGAGAAGATTGTGTTCGATTTGGTCGATCTCCCCCTGCCGTACAATGGGACCCTTGGGCGCCCAGCCCTGGTTAAATTCATGGCGGCATCCCACTATGCCTACAACACCTTGAAGATGCCTGGGCCGGTGGGAGTCATTTCCTTGCCATCAGATGAGAAGGATGCAATCATTTGTGTGGACAAGATGTACCAGGACGCACTCGCGGCAGAGGCAGCGGCAGTTACCGCCAAGGTGAACAGAGGAAAGAAGAAGGATAGCAAGGACGCTAGCAAGGAATCCGAGAAGCGTGCCTTTTTGAAGTGCGCTACACCTATTGATGACTTGCCAGAGAGTTCCAACAGCAAGAGGTCCAAGGTTGCTGCTCCGCAAGTGAAGAAGGTCCCGGTAGGGCTGGCTGGCGTTGATGGCACTTTCACCATCAGCGCCACCCTCGATGACAAATCGGAAAGTGCGCTCGTTGCCTTCCTGCGGGCGAATGTCAATGTATTTGCCTAGCATCTGATATCCCCGGTGTTCCTAGGGAGGTAATCGAGCAACACCTTGTTGTCTGCCCACATGCCCGACCCATCAAGCAGAAAGTCCGGAAGCAGGCCTTGGAGAGGCAGCAGTTTATTGCAGAAGAGATAAAGAAGCTTGAAGAAGCTAGTTTGGTCAGAGGAGTGCTACATCCCACATGGTTAGCAACTCCAGTGGTGTTCCGGAAGGCTAACGGGAAATGGAGGCTTTGCATAGATTTCACATATCTCAACAAGGCTTGCCCGAAGGACCCATTTCCCTTGCCACGCATCGATCAGATAGTGGATTCCACCTCGGGCTGCGATTTGCTTTCCTTTCTGGATGCATATTCTGGGTATCATCAGATCTTCATGTCCAGGGAAGACGAAGAGAAGACATTGTTCATCACCCCGTGTGGTATGTACTGTTTTATCCGCATGCCTTTCGGATTAAAGAGTGTTGGGTCTAGTTTTGCAAGGGCAGTCCTGATTGGGTTTGAGCCACAGCTGCACAGAAACATTGAGGCTTATATGGATGACATTTTGGTCAAGACCAAGGACATAGCAACCCTCATCCAGGACTTGGAGGAGACATTTGCTAAACTGTGCAAGATCAACTTGAAGCTCCGCCCAGAAAAGTGTGTATTTGGCGTTCCCTCTGGCAAGCTACTTGGATTCTTTGTTTCCCATCGAGGATCGAAGCCAATCCCGACAAGATCAACGCTATCGAGCAGATCCAAGCGCCAAGGATAGTCAAGGATGTGAGACGTCTGACAGGGTGCGCTGCCGCGCTAAGCAGATTCATTTCCATGTCTGCCGAGCGAGCCCTGCCGTTCTTCAAGATCCTGAAGAAGGCAGGACCCATGAAGTTGCCGCGCAGGGTGCATTCTTCAAGGATGTGAGACGTCTGACAGGGTGTGTTCTTCAAGGATGTGAGACGTCTGACAGGGTGCGTTGCCGCACAGATGCAGCTTTGCAAGAGTTGAAGGCCTACTTGTCATCGAGTGCCCACTTTGGTTGCACCCAAGCCACAGCAGTCGTTGTTGCTATACTTAGAGGCAACCATCCAACTGGTTAGCGCAGCCTTGGTGGCACAATGGGAAGTGGATGAAACAGAAAGTGATCAAGGACCGGCAGAGCCAAGCAAGAGTCAGGACAGAAGTGAGCACGACGGCGAGAGCAACCCCAAGGACACGGCAAGGAATAAAGTGGTGCAACGCCCAGTGTACTTTGTCAGTTCCCTACTACAGGGGGCTCGATCGACGTACTTTGGCGTGCAAAAGATGATTTTTGGTCTCATCATGGCCTTAGGGAAACTACACCACTAATTCCAAGCCCATGAGATCACAGTTGTCACTCGCTTCCCATTGCAAAGGATACTCCGAAACCCTGAGGCTACCGGCAGAATAGTGGAGTGGGCCTTGGAGTTATCCAGTTTTGGTCTGAAATTTGAGAGCACATCGACAATCTAGAGCAGTGCATTGGTAGAGTTTATTGCGGAATGGACGCCAACCCCTGATGAGGAAGTACCAGAAATAGCTGTCCCCGGCAAGGAGGTGCCCCAAGAATGGATTATGTATTCTGATGGCGCCTTTTCCCGACAAGGTGCAGGAGCTGGCGTGCTACACGTCGCCCCCCAGGGGAGCACTTGAAGTACGTCGTCCAAATGCACTTTGCATGGGAAGAGGCAACAAACAATATAGCAGAGTATGATGGGCTCCTTGCCTGGCTCAGGATTGCCACAGAATTGGGAATCAGGAAGCTGATCATTTGCGGAGACTCACAGCTTGTGGTGAGACAAGTCAACAAGGATTACCAAAGTCCATTGATGGAGGCATACGTTAAGGAAGTGAGGAGATTGGAGGAGCACTTTGATGGATTGCAAACAAAGCACGTACCCCATGCGGAAAACAGCATAGCTAATCATCTGTCAAAGTGTGATGCGCAGAAGCTTCCTGTGGAACCAGGGACTTTTGTTCTCCATCTCACTCAGCCCTTCGTATCCCCAGCAACAATGGCCCGGAAAAGGAGAAAGATGGACTCCGGTAAGCCTCTCCTGGTAGAATCTTCCGCTCCTGGCAGGGACCCTGCCGAAAACAACTCCTCTCAACTTGCCGGACCGCACCCTCCAGCCGGGCCCATGGTCCCCGCGAACGAGGAATGTGCCCCCGCTGTTAGTCCTCGTTGCCGAGACCCAGGCTCCAACTTGGGAAAGGCACATAGTCCACTTCCTCCAAACTGGAGAACTCCCCAATGACCAAGATGAGGCTGAAAGAGTAGCCCAGAGGGCCAGTATGTATCAGTTTGTCGATGACACTCTATACAGAAGGATGCCTAACGGTGTGAAATTGAAGTGCATCTGCCAGGAAGAAGGAAAGGAACTGTTGGCTGAGATACACAAACGCATCTGCGGTTCCCACATTGGATCAAGGGCATTGGTTGGCAAAGCATCCCGGCAAGGATTCTATTGGCCCACTGCTCCCCAAGATGCGGTTGAGCTAGTCACCAAGTGTGAAGCTTGCCAGATCTATTCCAAGAACATGCACCTGCCTGCCCAAGCTCTTCACACAATCCCTTTATCCTAGCCATTTTCGGTCTGGGGCTCGATATCCTCGGCCCTTTCCCCCGAGCAATCAGGGGCTTTGAATTCTTGTTTGTTGCTATCGAAGGGTTTACAAAGTGGCCGGAAGTGACTGCCATGAGAAAGGTGACTACTCAGTCATCTATCAAGTTCTTCAAAAACTAGTGTGTCATTTTGGAGTCCCAGCAAGGATCATTACCGACAATGGCACCCAGTTCACGAGTCGCGCCTTCATGCAATATATTCAGTCCCTCGGAAGCAAAATCTCATTTGCCTCTGTCGCACATCACAGAAGCAATGGGCAAGCTGAGAGGGCGGACACTAAAGTGCTGCGGGGACACAAAACAAGAACCTTTGATACGCTGCGGAAGCACGGTAGGCGGTGGATCGATGAGCTGCTAGTAGTCCTTTGGTCCCTCAGAATGACACCAAATCGGGCTACCGGGCAGACTCCTTTCTCCCTGGTCTATGGGGCAGAAGCAGTTATCCCCATGAAACTCATTTACGGGTCGCCTCGAGTGCTTGCCTACAATGAAGTAGCGCAAGACCAGCACTGGCGTGACGACGCTGTGCTACTCGAGGAGAACCGTCTCCGGGCTGCTACACGTGCTGCATGCTATCAGCAAGCCCTGCGTCGCTATCATAGCCGCAAGGTTCATGCCCGGTGTTTTGAGGAAGGCGACCTTGTACTTAGGCGCGTTCAGTCCGCCAAGGTACAAACAAGTTGACACCAAACTGGGAAGGCCCTTATAGGGTAGTATGAGTCACCAGACCTGGCGCAGTCCGTCTGGAGACCAGAGATGGCATTCAATTGCAAAACTCATGGAATATTGAGCATGTCCGCAAGTTCTACCCGCAAGGCGCGGCTCTCGGGCCCTACCCGGTAGCCACCCTTTTGTACAAGCCTTGCCTTAGTTGCATGTAACCCCTTGTACAAAGCTAGGGCGATGACCCTGAGCAACAAAGAAATAAACGAAGCGCTGGGGGGGGCGACCAAGTTGCATGCATGCATAAGCATTCCTAGATCATTGCATAAGCATTTCACGAGCATTTGCATATGCATATAGATAGGATCACATCCTGCATTCATCCCCATCTACATGAAGCTGCAGGTTCCTGCCGTGAATTTGGTTTGAACAAGTAGTTGAGGAGATAGCCCAGCACTGAGATCCCCGGCAAGCGAAACAGATAAGTTCTACCTCTTGTCCATAAGTGTTCTGTAAGCTGAAACTTGTGCATAAGAAAACCTCACCGCTCTTCGAAACTTAGGTTCTCCCACCCCAGCTCGAACGTTGCTTCGGCCATGGTGGTCGCAGTGGCCTTTGCTGGAAAAGAATTGGCGGGCTGGTCCCTTTATTTTTTGCCCGGAAGGCTTAGGTCCCCGAAAACAAAAACAAAAGGGTACTGGCAGGATAGCCTGCCGGAGAAAACTCGTTGTTTAAAACAAAGAGGCGTTTCACCTATGCATGGACATATACATGCACGGGTTCCCGGTAAAGTTCATCTTTTTCATTAATGTGCTGATCATACAAGTACAAGCCTTACAGAACACGGACATGGACTCGAGAGATTGCATTATTTGAATTAAGAATTGGAAAGTGCCTACAGATTTAAGATTGAAAAAAGGTAAGTGCCCTGTGATGCCTTTGCCCCTATCCATCTCCTACAGGAAGAGGTCGAAGAGGCCGGTGGCAGACTAAGGCATAGCCTAGTGGTGGGAAGGGGCTGATGCCTTCCCACCCACCCAGGTTCAAGGCATGGTACTTGCAATTTGGGTTTGTTGCACCAATTATACTGTAAGGGGTTCCCTTACAGTCTTTCTGTCAAAAAAAAGAGGTCGGTGGCAGACCCAGCTGGGATTCGGCGCCTCCCCAGGATCAGGGTAGTGTCGCTCCCCAACAAGGAGAAAGAAATCGGAGGGTAGGCGCGGATGGTGACACTGCCATAGGACCAGATGGGGACACGGAGTCACCGGCAAACACGACTCGTCGGAACGGTCATCCCTGTTCTTGACGCGTCGTGGGTTGCCGCCGCCATCCGCATCACTACCACCCAAAGATCTCAGCATGACAGCCACGCTGGGCACCATGCTCTCTCATTTACCACACAGAGAGCATGGTCGTCCCCAACGGCCTGATGTCGGAAACCACTGCACATTCCGAAGATGTGTATGGGAGCAAGAAGCCCTCTTGTGCGGTGAGAGGATGACGCCCGCGGGAGATCAGATTCGCCTTCTTCAGTGGCGAACCCTTTCTGAGGCTCCTCCTCAATGCCACGAAGGGATGAAGAATGGGGAGCGACCAACTACCACGCGCCATGCCTACTGCGGGCCTCGACATGGTGTCGTTCACATCCCCTCCCACTAGAATCAGGGCTATGGGTGACCCGACAACGAGCGCACCGGAGTCGCCACCTCCGGTGTTGCCACCGTGCCGCCGGGATATCATCCTTCGATATAAGAGAAGTTCTAGACTAAGGCCGGGGGGCTGGCCCCAGGCTCTTCCCTTTGGCATAAACAGCGAGAGGTAAAAGACAGCGAAGAAGGAATGCGGAGATAGATGGCTCAACTCCTCCTTCGCCCATCCTTTTATAGGCGGGCCAAGGAGGGGAGCCGCTCCATCAACAAGCGACCTCCGTCCTCCGCTGCCAATTCAAGAAGACCGGGCCCTCGCCCTGACGCTCTCCCGCGCCACGCACCTCCGTTACCTACCCCGCGCGATGCATGCAACATACGTGTTTGAGGATAAGGGCGTGGTGGGAAGAGTGAATTGGCAGTTTCTACCCCATGCGTTAAAGTCATTCACGAGCCATTACAAGGGCGGCCCCACCACTATTGGCTTTACACGACACGCGGAGAAAACGGAAACTGGCCTAGACACAAGATTAATGAAGAAGCAATGAATGCTCCAAGAGACCAGCCTCTAAAGCATCGCTTCCTATGCACTTATTAGGGACTACCCCGACGATGCTCGACAAGGCGATCAGGGCAGGCCCGGGGGCTTCTCTCGCTGCAACAAACCCTGGGTCTGTTGCCCAGACTGTGCACATGCATGGGAACAAGATTATAGCACCAGGCCAGGCCAGAGTACAAGAGATCAAGATCATCGAAGGACCAACATGCAGATCAAGAGGACCAATATCAAGTCAGATGAATGAGATACCACCAGGAGAAAAGTGTCCCTTGCCGGGTAAGCGAGCCCGGCAAGGGCGGGGTCACCCCCGAAAGAAAATGTCTAAGACATCCCGACAAGGCCTGCTGGGACTCGTGGTGGCATAACCACCTCACCCAACCACTCCGCCACGACCCACGTCGTCAATCAGTGCGGTGTCAAGCCGCAAAGTGATTAAGTGGCAGCCATTCGCCAGGTGGTGGCCTCTTTCTTAAAGGAATACCTACAGATGGCACCCATCCTGCGACATGTCAAGCGAGCAGGCGTGGAGCTGGCAAGACGATCCCGGCAAGGCTTGCCAGGCAAACAATGATGTGATGTTGAGTGGTGCATTTAATGCGCCTTGTCAGCCTGCAGAGTTAGGTATGATAGGACTATTTGCTATCTTATCAGTGCATAATGACTGTTTTGCCATTGTGGTGACCCCTTTAATCTATAAAAGGAGGCACATGGCAACGGCAGAAAGGGTTAGAAGATTGGAAACCCACATACTCTTACGCGCGTAGCCACTACCGTCCTTGCCGGGCAAGTGTACTACGCTCCACCACCATTCTTCCACCATCAATCCACCAAAGTAGGAATATGGTTTTACGCCTCGCGACGGCATGAACCTGGGTAAAATTGCCTGTGTGATCTCTGTCGTGCTGCCCCACGTTCCTCTGCTCTTTGTGCAACGTGAGATCCCCCCTACCAAACCTGCAAGGGGCCCTTGGTCCCATAGGTGGCCGTGGTTTCCCACGACACTCCATGCCACCGTTTGGGAGGCAGACGGCAACGAGCTCGAGGTGCTTCAGTCGTAGTAGAATAAGAGGGGGCGCGTCATTAAGGGGGATGGCAGTTCCTCAACTTGGCGACGAGCAGCGTGGGTGCGAGGCGGAGTGCGGACGTTGGCAGCGAGCGCATATGCCCATCATCTAAAGTGAGCTCCTTGAGCTGATCTAGGGTGGGGGATCGGAACCCGTCGTCAAGCTTGGCTCGGTCCTTCCCGTTGGAACGAAACTTGCCCATGATAAGGCCTCTGGTTGGGCCAGTGTGTCAGTGCAACAAACCTTGGGTCCGTTTCCCAAACTGTGCACAGGCATAAGAACAAAAACACAGCACCAAGATCATATTGGAGCACAAGGGATCAGTTCTTCGAAGGACCAACATCCAGATCAAGAGGACCAAGACTAGCCAGGGAAGCAAGATATCGCTAAGGGAAAAACCTCCCTTGCCGGGTAGGCGAGCTTGGCAAAGATGGGGTTACCCCTGGAAGCAAGCTTTCAGATCGTCCCGGCAGGTCTGCGGGGGCTTACGGAGGCAAACCACACCCTTGCACCACCTTATCACGAAGCATGCCGTCGATCAGTGCGGTGTCAAGCTCCAAAGTTACTAATTGGCTTCTATTTGCCACGTGACAGCCACTTCCTACAGAATATACCTCCAAGCAACACCCGTCCTGAGACGTGTCAAGCAAGCAGGCGCGAAGCTGGCAAAACAGTCCGGTAGGGCCTGCCGGGCAAGCTGTGATGTGACATTGAGTGGCGCATTTAATGCGCTCTGTCAGCCTGTAGAGTTAGGTATGATAGCACTTTTTCCTATTTAATCAGTGCGTAATGACTGATTTGCCATTGTGGTGACCCCTTGATCTATAAAAGGAGGCCCATGGCAAACGGAGAAGGAGTTGGCTGATTCGGACCCTCACACACTCGTACGCGCGTAGCCGTTCTCGCCCCGAGGAAACCCTACCGGGCAAACGTGCTGCGCTCACCACCATCTTTTCCACCATCAATCCACCAAAGCAGGAGTAGGGTTTTATGCCTCATGGTGGCCCGAACCTGGGTAAAAACTGCCCTTGTGATCTCTGTCGTGTTGTTCCACGCTTCACCACTCTTTGCGCAACGTGCTATCCCCCCGCTGAACTAGAAAGGGCCTCTTGGTCCCATAAGTGGCCGTGGTTCCCCACGACATCTTTGGCATGCCAGGTAGGAGGATCACTTGCGTGACCCTGAGAGCGTGAGGAGCGCGTCATCTTCATCACCATTTTCATCATCGACGGCTCCATCGACTATGGCGCCCAAGAAAAGTCTGGTGCCGCAGCTCACTCATCCACCTTGAAGGCCCCACCGCCCACCACCGCCGACGCCGCGGGGAGTGGGAGGGCGCACAAGGATGTGGGCGCTGCAGGGGACGTGGTTGGTGCAGGCAACATTTTGATCACCTCCCCCGCGGCCGAAGCAGGAGTAGGAGGCATCAGAGAAGAGCAGCATCAACAACATCCCAGCGGTCATGCTCCACGAGGTACGAATGAAGGGGTTAATCTGTCTGTACCTCTTCTCCTTGCTGAAGGGCACAGCCGCAGTGGTGGCACCCGGTCTGGGGCGAATCGTCACCCACCGGCCGCCCCCACCATGGGCGCGACCCCGGGGCACGTGGCTCCCCTAGAGCGGGTTGACCCAGCCACTGTGCCCAATGGATGCACTAGCCCTCAAGCGCCTCCACCGCGTCACCATGCCATCCAATCGACTGGTTCGGAACAACGAGGGCGCGGCATCGTTGCCGCCGGCACCATTAGAAGCCGGGCGACGATGCGATCTATGTTTTCATCACCAATGACAAGCACCGCTATGGAGGCCCTAGCGTGGGCCCAGCTGGTGTTGAGGTTCCCGCTGGCAGCTGATAAAATGGATGAGTGGAGAGCCACCATTCAGAGTCTGATTGGCTTCACCGAGGCTGGGAGCTCACACCGAGGTGGCCCACCACGGCATCCCCAGACGGCAATGGCAGCTTCTGCTGCTGGCCATACGGAAGGGGCCACACTCACAGTGCCGTCCCCGCCACGGCAGTCAGTGCAGGAGTTGTGAAATCAAGAACCCGACAACGTCTCGATGGCCTTTTCCGACCCTTGAGCACGTCAAGGCCTACGGTGAGCCCCGGAGGACAGGCGGAGGGAAGGCGCGCGCGTCGGCGTCGAGCGACGCCGCGACGACACCCGCCAGACTAATGGGTGCGACGGCCCCGACGTTGACGAGCCCGCGCTCGAGGATGGCGGGTGCCTGCCTTTCGAGGTTGGGTGCCCTGCCTTCACTCGTGAGCTATGGCAAGTCCGTTGGCCATCAGCTCGCACGTTCAAGCCAGAGATACCCGAGAAGTATGATGGGAGGCTGAACCCGACAGAGTTCTTGAGCATCTACATCATCATTGTTCAAGCTGCCGGGGGAAGAGATGAGAAGGTGTTCGCCAACTACTTCCCTTTGGCACTCAAGTACAATTTGAGGTCTTGGCTGATGCACCTACCAGAGAACTCCATTTCGACATGGGCTGACCTGTGCCATGAGTTCATTGGCGCCTTCACGGGCGGCCATCAAGAACCGGGATGACCCAACGACTTGCACCTTCTCCAACAGAAAGAAGGACAGACTCTACAAAAGTATTTGTAGAGATTCGGTAGAGTCCACAGAAATATCCCAGATATCCACCCACCAGTCGTGATAGCTACCTTCCAATCCAATGTCCGCAACCGTAGGATACGTACCAAGATGAATGTTTAGTTACCAAGCTTTAGACCTTGGTGGACAAATGTGCTCGGGTGGAGAAGGGAAGGAAACTCCCTGGAGAGGAAGATTGCGTCGGCATCGACTGAGAGGATGACGATGAGACCACCAGTCAGAAGAACAAGAAGCGCAACAAGAGGCGCAAGGATGAGGCAGTGATGATCATTGAAGGCTCGGGCATGCCTAGTACCAGCAAGAAGGCCAAGGCCAAAGCCCCCGGGAAGGAAGCTGTCGTGTGCACTAACTGACAGGAGGCTGTGGCTGCTAAGAACGCTGGCAAAGGTGATGGGCCATATTGCAAGATTCATCGGACCATAGGCCACGATCTCCAAGAGTGTCATCAGGTTGAGCAGCTCGTCAAGAAGTAGAGGGCTGAATATGAGAAGCGTGATAAGGAAAAAAGTCAGAATGGCAATGGCAGGGAGGGTCAAGGCGGTGAAGCAAATCATCTCGGCAAGGCTCTTCGGACTGAAGGAAAAGCCGCCAGGGGCTGAGGGAAGGAAGGTTGCAATGATGAGAGTGATGGAGGGGATGAAGAGGAAACCAGCGAGCAGGAATTCCATTAGGCCACTGACGCCCTGTGCATTGACTGGGGTGCATCTTTGCACTCCTCTCACCGCCAACTAAAATGGTGGGCGCGTGAGGTCAATGCCATGGAGCCAGTGGCAGAGTCTCGAAAGCCGCTCAAATGGTCACGCACACCCATCATGTTTGATGAGGAGGACCATCCGGACCGCACCACTATCGGTCAAAACCAGCAGATCTCGGGTAGGGGGTTCCAAACTGTGTGTCTATGGATCGATGGTAACAGAAGGCGAGGGACATGGTGTTTACCCAGGTTCGGGCCCTCTCTAAGAGGTAAACCCTACTCCTTCTTGATTATATTCAATGTGTATGATTACAGAGTTGATCTTCCTCGAGATGATGTGGTCTAAAACCTGAGGGTATGATGAATAATGTCATGATGCCCTATTGACTAGCCTGGCCTCGGCTTATATAATGTACCAGAAGCCTAGGATAACAAGAGTCCTAGTCGAATACGCCAGTGGAGAGGATTCTTTGTCTTGATCACCAAGTCTTGTGGAATCTTCCTCGTGTATACATCGGCTGTCCGAACTGGCCCATAAGCAAATGACCATGGGGGTACTCGGGCCAATCCAACTGATGGGGAGACGACATGGTGAGTACCCCCTAGTCCAGGACACCGTCAGTAGCCCCCTGAATCGGTCTTTAAGTTGGGGACGCTCCTCGATTCTTCCGAGCTGTTCTTCATCTTCGGTCGTCGGCCTTGAAAACTATTTCAACAAATCATCTCATCTTCGATCTTGAGGATTTCCAAAGGGAATCCGAAGAGTTTACACATCGGGTATCCGAGGAGCCCCTTTAAGTTCTTGGCCTTTATCAATGCCTTGTTATTATTTTTTATGCCACACCTCGGGTTTGAAGTTGTTCCCGTGCGGCGGTGTCCTCTTGCATCCGAGCTCCAACGCTGGACTGCATTCGAGATATCTTTTGCAGTCGAGCACCAACGCCGGATTATATCCGAGCTCCAACGCCAGACTATATCCGAGCTCCAACGCCGGACTATATCCAATGTGTCATAGATCACCTTGGCTTAAAAAGATTTAAAGGAGGTTACCCGAGTTTAACGCTGAAAAGTTCTCTATGGAACGAGCCATTCGAATCCGAGCTTTATACTGGACCACTTCCGATCTCCAACGATGGTCAGCGTCCGAGGTGTCGTAAACTACCTCGGTCTTTTAAAAGATTGAACGAATTAAGCCGAGCTTAATGTCGGAAATGCCATCTATCGAGCCAGCCACTGGCGCCCGAGCTTTATGCTCGACTGCTTCCGAGGTGGTGCACCACCCCGACCGCGGGCTGATTTTTTGTGAATATTTTTTATTGGTTATACTTATTCTCTGCCGTGATATAGAGCCAGTATATGTATATCTCGTAGCCCTCAAGGTGCATGTCGGTCTAAAAACTGAGATGCACCTGAAGGAAAACATAAACTACTGATCCTAGTAACCCGTGAGACTCAGGTCGATTTTCAAAATCGGCCTGAGGATCACCTTCTAGCTCGGCGGCATAAGTAGGAATAGAACGCAGTGTAATATATTAGAAATAATGATCAGTGGACAGGCCCCTGAGAGAGGTTGTGAGAAGTCACCGTGATATATTAGCTTGATGTCGGATAAGTCCCAGATGGTACTTACTGTTGTCCGAAGACGCACTTGCCCATAGTTCGGTCATGCCGAGCACTGAGCACTTTAACTTCTCTGCATTGAATAAGCAGTGCAGTAGCCCCCGAGACGCTGGTCGGGTGGCAACACCAGATCAGGGGATCGATGTGCCCCTTTAATATTTATAAATAATGAGCGCAAAGCGTAGTAGCCCCCGAGACTTAATGTGGGCACGGGTGGCCGAATTAAGGATCGATATCCGTTTGACAGAAAATTTTGTTGTGTTTAACACAAACTTCTCAGGAAGAGAATAAAGATATCTTAAAGGAGCTTAGAGCTGGTCGAAATCCGAGCTCGCCAAGGTAGGCCCCAAGGGGTTTAAAAGATGTATTGCAGTAAATGGATTTTACTCACAATTTTTATGCGTAATGATTCTATGTATCCAAGTACTTTACATCATGAATGCTCGGATCCGCATTATACAACACCTTGTTGACCAACCATCGGCTTCGACCTCCTCGGCTAGTGGCCGGGGAGTGTTTCTCCTACTTTATAAAGCCTTTACAAGGGCAAAGGTTTATGACAAACAAGGCAAACCGGCCATATGGTTTTATAAACAAAGGTATGCGGAGAGAATGTTATATTAATATTTGATGTAAGAAACATCTTCTAAAGAAAATAGTCCTGCTGTCGGTTCCTTTCTTTGGGTTGTCATGCCGACCATGATCATGAAACCTCAACTCCGATCGATGCTGGAGAAAAATATTGAGGATTTAGTTCGGGGTAAGTTCCCAATCTCTGTGGCTTTTAATGGACCAAAAAATTTACTTCCTTCATTGCTGACCAATTATATTCTTTAAGATGGCTAGCTTTCGGCTTCTCCTAGTCTGAGGTACTAAGACAGATGAACCGGAAGTAACAATCGCAGAGGTGCTCCCTTTACCTCCTAGCCGAACAATCAGGAACGTAGGGGTAATCAAAGGAGCCAGGCAGCCCATCTTAAATCTTCAGTCAAATTGATGCATATTTATGCCTTTCTAACGATGATTACAGAAGGCGCCTTGTATATTAAATACAAATGCCGATGATATATTTATTTTGACTCCGTTGCGACCGTTTATCAGTTGAAAGTGTCCCATCGTTGGCTTCCACCCCCTTGTAGATGCTACGTAGGTTGTTTCCGCAATAACAAACAACCCTTAGCCGACATCTCAGTGCCCGAAGCCGGTTGTGTTAGCAGAAATGAGGTAATCAGATATGCAGGCTTTATAACTTTCACTTAGTCATAGGAGCTTAAAGTTGGGAGGCTAGCTACTAGCCCTTGGTTAGTGTTCGGCGACAGCCGAGGTCAAGCCGTAAACACTTCGGCCAATGTTATGAACGGCCCGTCATTTAACACAGTCATCGGATCGCTGACCAGTTTACGCTTATTGTGACACTCAGTTTTCGGCTTTCTCCACTGAGGTGCTTAACCATGCGAGCTGGAAGCACAATCGCAGTGGTTCTCCCTTTGCACACCTAGCCGAACAAAGCGGAACGTAGGAGGCAAGCATAGGAGCCGGGCAACCCAACTATTGACCAAAGAGACAATTCGAAACCGATGCATATATAGCAATATCCGAGAATATTTTTGCAGAATCTCTAAAGGTGCCCGGCGTTGCACTACGAGACTTATGCTGGAAACACACCAATAGTTTAAAAGTGCCATAGGCTCGAAAAGCCAAAAACTTATGTAAAAGCTTGACGTCCGGACTAAACCGAGATTTTGGTGCCAATCCGGAAATTGGTCTTTTTAATGAAAAAAATGTGCTTGTGTCGTGCGTTGACATGACACATCTGATCTCAAGACTTCAAGCGGGTCAGCCTACGGCTTCAAGCTCCTTATCCCGAAGGCGGGGTGCTTCTCCGAGGCCAGTTTAGCGAACTAAACTCGAGCGACTTTAAAGAGAAGCTAGGCTATCCAGCTATTGACCATATACTCGAGTCGAAAAAGGAGTGGTAGAAAAATACTTTGCAACGACCAAGAAGAAAACACATTATTATAGAATGGCTCGTGTAAATTTTAAGAGCCCCCAGTTAACATGGGTAAGGGGAGTTTCTTTTAACGAACAATGTATGTGAGCATGGTCGAACCGAACACAAGTTAAAAATTTAAAACTTTGAGCATGAAAGCGACTTAGCTGGTTAATGTGTTCGGCATTGATGACGTGGTCCGAGCTTGATGCGGGACAAGGTTCCATCCCCCAAACCGGTCTCGAGGTGGCGGAGCGAAGAGCTCGGCACTCCGAAGTGGTGACATAGCACGGCCAATGCAGGTCGGCAGAGTGACGCCAAAGTCCCCTGCGTGGGTTAATGAAGTGTTGAGGAAGCCCCCCGTCCAGTCGAGGTGACGTGGTATGTCAGTACGCCGAGGTGACAACACTGCCCGACCCGAATCATTTACCTGTGCACAAAAAATAGTGCAAACCGGATATAATAGTAATAATAATAAATTAAAAAAATGTTGTTGCATAATAAATAATTTATGCAAAGTGAGTAATAAAAGAAATATGGCCTGTGCACCGAACGCTCGATGAGGTAGAGCTCTCTCGGCGATGCCGAAGTCCCCGAGGCAACCGAACACGTCGGTATGGCAACACGACCAACAAGGTGATCACGCAAGCCGATTTACGCCGATTGGGACGATGGCGTCGGCTTGCCGAAGAGACCACGTGACGCAGTCGAAGTCCATTACCTACGCATGTAAAATAGTGCGGGCCAACAATAATAATATAAATATATAAAAATCCTCGCGTAATTAATTTACGCAAGATAATTTATTTTAAAATATGTGGCCTGGCGCCGAAGTCAATGTCGATGCAGGGCGTCCGCGTGATGCGGTAAAGGCGTGGCAAAGCCTGAATTCACAGGTCGATCCAAGTTCCGGATGGGACGCTCGCCGAACTGTGTACGGAAACTGACCAAACCACCACGCGACCGTCGTTAATGCGGCCGCCATTTGATAGACCTGTGTACAGATGATGGAACAAAACATAGTAATAATTCCTTGGGAAAAATAAACCCAAACAAGCAAAAATTGCTAGGATTAATAGCACCTGGTTTATTTGTTATAGCAGTCCGAAGAAAAGTGACTCCCAAAATTGGGACTCGATCCGCACATCCAGTGCCTGATGGGCAGTGAAGCGACGGCATGGCGATGCTGGTAAAGGTTGGATCACCAAGGCAAAGCCCCCGGTCCAGCTAACGTGACGAAGCTGGTCGGCTGACGACGCTGAAGTCTCTGGAGTAGGTTGATGAAGGGATGGCAAAGCCCCCGGTCCAGATGAGGTGGCGGAGCAGGTCGGTAAGGAGGCGTTGGAGCCGCCATGTCAGCCGAGGTGTGGAAGTAGTTCGTTGTGATGGACATCGGCTCGAAGAAGCAACGGTGCGGCCATGCCGATGCAAGTCATAAGTCGTGACGTGGTCAATGTCGGCATGATGAATTGATCGTGCGGCGATGATGATGTGCCCACTCTGTGTAATCCGTGGGGCAGCGAGGTTGGTGATGATTTATCCTTCGTGATGCCGAACTCTTGTTCGGCTTACCGAGATGATGATCCAAAGAAGTTGAGCTCGGCTCAACAAAACGACGACGTGTCTAGCGTAGGTCGGCAGCCATGGAGCAACGTTGTCGGGCTGATTTGACACCGTTGCGATGGTGAAGATCATATTGGAAAAGACTTTAAAATTAGTGGGATGTGTTTGGGAACAAAACACAATACCACATACAAAACTTCCTTCAAAAAGGATGTCTGAAATCCCGTTCATAAAAAAGATGAACTCGGGTCGGATTCGTTCTCGCGCAGAAAACAGATCTGAAAAGTGATGCACTAATCGGAAGGCTCCCGGAGTTTGGACGGTCGGATCGAGCTGAAATTTTGAGGGATGGTGGATATAGGAATTCCATAGAAGATCAACGGTTGGATCTTCCAAAGGACGTCCGAGCTAGGTGCTGGAGACCACGTTCCAAACTCGTCCAGATTCACGTCCAGATTCGACGGGGCACCGGTATATCGGAGACCGGCAGAGATTGCTCCATCGGAACGCGACGAAATTTTACAGTGTTGTTGTAGACTCAATTCCGCACAATTCCGCCGAAGGAATCGCCAAAGTGAACCACGAGGGCAATGTTGACGTTGAGCCCCCGAGCTCCCTGGATGATTCCTCAAATATTGATAGAGATCGGAGTTGATGTTGATGAAGGCCCTCGTCCGAACATGATGATGGGAGGTAGGGCACAGTCCTCGGTCAAGCCAAGGTGACCAGTCGAGCCGGCGACGAAGATGCCGATGTCGCAGTTGATCTGCAGGCGAGCCATTGATCCTTTTGCCGACCACACAGCGGAACTCTCAATGAAATCACCATTGTCGGTGTCAAAACCGGTAGATCATGGGTAGGGGGTCCCGAACATTGCGTCTATGGATCGATGTTAACAGGAGGCGAGGGACACGGTGTTTACCTAGGTTCGGGCCCTGCTACCTCTTGAGCACTGTGTTGGTTTTCCCTTGAAGATAGAAAGGGTGATGCAGTAAAGCAGCGTAAGTATTTCCCTCAGTTTTTGAGAACCAAGGTATCAATCCAGTAGGAGGCCACGCACGAGTCCCTCGCACCTACACAAACAAATAAATCCTCGCAACCAACGCGATAAGGGGTTGTCAATCCCTACACGGTCACTTACGAGAGTGAGATCTGATAGATATGATAAGATAATATTTTTGGTATTTTTATGATAAAGATGCAAAGTAAAATAGAAAGCAATAAAATAACTAAGTGTTGGAAGATAATATGATGGAAAATAGACCCGGGGGCCATAGGTTTCACTAGTGGCTTCTCTGAAGAGCATAAGTATTTACGGTGGGTGAACAAATTACTGTTGAGCAATTGACAGAATTGAGCATAGTTATGAGAATATCTAGGTATGATCATGTATATAGGCATCACGTCCGAGACAAGTAGACCGACTCCTGCCTGCATCTACTACTATTACTCCACACATCGACCGCTACCCCGCATGCATCTAGAATATTAAGTTCATAAGAACAGAGTAACGCTTTAAGCAAGATGACATGATGTAGAGGGATAAATAAATGCAATATGATATAAACCCCACCTTGTTATCCTCGATGTCAACAATACAATACGTGCCTTGCTGCCCCTACTTTCACTGGGAAAGGACACCGCAAGATTGAACCCAAAGCTAAGCACTTCTCCCATTGCAAGAAAGATCAATCTAGTAGGCCAAACCAAACTGATAATTCGAAGATACTTGCAAAGATAACCAATCATACATAAAAGAATTCAGAAGATTCAAATATTGTTCATAGATAAACTTGATCATAAACCCACAATTCATCGGTCTCAACAAACACACCGCAAAAGAAGATTACATCGAATAGATCTCCACGAGAGAGGGGGAGAACATTGTATTGAGATGCAAAAAGAGAGAAGAAGCCATCTAGCTAATAACTATGGACCCGAAGGTCTGAGGTAAACTACTCACACATCATGGGAGAGGCTATGGTGTTGATGTAGAAGCCCTCCATGATCGATGCCCCCTCCGGCGGAGCTCCGGAACAGGCCCCAAGATGGGATCTCACGGGTACAGAAGGTTGCGGCGGTGGAATTAGTTTTTTGGCTCCGTATCTGGTAGTTTGGGGGTACGTAGGTATATATAGGAGGAAGAAGTACGTCAGTGGAGCAACATGGGGCCCACGAGGGTGGAGGGCGCGCCTGGGGGGTAGGCGTTCCCCCCTACCTCGTGGCTTCCTGGTTGATGTCTTGACGTAGGGTCCAAGTCCTCTAGATCACGTTCGTTCCGAAAATCACGTTCCCGAAGGTTTCATTCCGTTTGGACTCCGTTTGATATTCTTTTTCTGCGAAACTCTGAAATAGGCAAAAAACAGCAATTCTGGGCTGGGCCACCGGTTAATAGGTTAGTCCCAAAAATAATATGTAAGTGTATAATAAAGCCCAATAATGTCCAAAACAGAATATAATATAGCATGGAGCAATAAAAAATTATAGATACGTTGGAGACGTATCAAGCATCCCCAAGCTTAATTCCTGCTCGTCCTCGAGTAGGTAAATGCTAAAAACAGAATTTTTGATGTGGAATGCTACTTGGCATAATTTCAATGTAATTCTTCTTAATTGTGGTATGAATATTCAGATCCGGAAAGATTCAAGATAAAAGTTCAATATTGACATAAAAATAATAATTCTTCAAGCATACTAACTAAGCAATTATGTCTTCTCAAAATAACATGGCCAAAGAAAGTACATCCCTACAAAATCATATAGTTTAGTCATGCTCCATTTTTGTCACACAAGAATGCTCTCATCATGCACAACCCCGATGACAAGCCAAGCAATTGTTTCATACTTTAGTAATCTCAAACTTTTTCAACTTTCACGCAATACATGAGCATGAGCCATGGATATAGCACTATGGGTGGAATAGAATATAATGATGGGGGTTATGTGGAGAAGACAAAAAAGGAGAAAATCTCACATCAACGAGGCTAATCAATGAGCTATGGAGATGCCCATCGATTGATGTTAATGCAAGGAGTAGGGATTTCCATGCAATGGATGCACTAGAGCTATAAATACATGGAAGCTCAACAAAAGAAACTAAGTGGGTGTGCATCCAACTTGCTTGGTCACGAAGACGTAGGGCACTTGAGGAGGCCCATTGTTGGAATATACAAGCCAAGTTCTATAATGAAAAAAATTCCCACTAGTATATGAAAGTGACAAAACAAGAGACTCTCTATCATGAAGATCATGGTGCTACCTTGAAGCACAAGTGTGGAAAAAGGATAGTAGCATTGTCCCTTTTTATTTTTTATTTTTTTGGGCCTTCCTTTTTTTATTTGGCCTTTCTCTTTTTTTATATGGACAATGCTCTATTAATGATGATCATCACACTTCTATTTATTTACAAATCAAAGATTACAACTCGATACAAGAACAAAGTATGACTCTATATGAATGCCTCCGGCGGTGTACCGGGATATGCAATGAACCACGAGTGACATGTATGAAAGAATTTTGAATGGTGGCTTTGCCAAAAATACTATGTCAACTACATGATCATGCAAAGCGATATGACAATGACAAACGTGTCATGATAAACGGAACGATGGAAAGTTGCATGGCAATATATCTCGGAATGGCTATGGAAATGCCATAATAGGTTGGCATGGTGGCTGTTTTGAGGAATA
Source organism: Triticum aestivum (assembly GCF_018294505.1). Taxonomy (NCBI): domain Eukaryota; kingdom Viridiplantae; phylum Streptophyta; class Magnoliopsida; order Poales; family Poaceae; genus Triticum; species Triticum aestivum. The sequence continues at coordinate 276,938,208 of NC_057805.1, forward strand.
TATAAGGAGGTTTATGTGTAAAAGAGCGTATCATATCACGGGGTTTGGATGCACCGGCGAAGTTTGCACCAACTCTCAATGTGAGAAAGGGCAATGCACGGTACCGAAGAGGCTAGCAATGGTGGAAAGGTGAGAGTGCGTATAATCCATGGACTCAACATTAGTCATAAAGAACTCACATACTTATTGCAAAAATCTAGAACTCATAAAAAACCAAGCACTACGCGCATGCTCCTAGGGGGATAGATTGGTAGGAAAAGACCATCGCTCGTCCCCGACCGCCACTCATAAGGAGGACAATCAAGGAACACCTCATGTTTTAAATTTGTTACATAACGTTTACCATACGTGCATACTACGGGACTTGCAAACTTCAACACAAGTATTTCTCAAATTCACAACTACTCAACTAGCACAACTTTAATATCACGATCTCCATATCTCAAAACAATCATCAAGCATCAAACTTCTCTTAGTATTCAACACACTCATAAGAAAGTTTTCACTAGTCTTGAATACCTAGCATATTAGGATTATTTAAGGAAATTACCATGTTGTTTAAGACTCTCAAAATAATCTAAGTGAAGCATGAGAGAATAATAGTTTCTATAAAACAAAACCACCACCAGGCTCTAAAAGATATAAGTGAAGTACTAGAGCAAAAACTATATAGCTCAAAAGATATAAGTGAAGCACATAGAGTATTCTAATAATTTCTGAATCATGTGTGTCTCTCTAAAAAGGTGTGTACAGCAAGGATGATTGTGTTAAACTAAAAAGCAAAGACTCAAATCATACAAGATGCTCCAAGCAAAAGACATATCATGTTGTGAATAAAATTATAGCTCCAAGTAAAGTTACCGATGGAAGTAGACGAAAGAGGGGATGCCTTCGGGGGCATCCCCAAGCTTTGGCTTTTAGGTGTCCTTATATTATCTTGGGGGTGCCATGGGCATCCCCAAGCTTAGGCTCTTGCTACTCCTTGTTCCATAATCCATCAAATCTTTCACCCAAAACTTGAAAACTTCACAACACAAAACTCAGTAGAAAATCTCGTGAGCTCCGTTAGCGAAAGAAAACAAAAGACCACTTCAAGGTACTGTAATGAACTCATTATTTATTTATATTGGTGTTATACCTACTGTATCACAACTTATCTATGGTTTATAAACTCTTTTACTAGCCATAGATTCATCAAAATAAGCAAACAACACACGAAAAACAGAATCTATCAAAAACAGAACAGTCTGTAGTAATCTGTAACTAACGCAAACTTCTGGAACTCCGAAAATTCAGATAAAATAGGAAGATCTAGAAAATTTGTTTATTGATCAGCAGCAATTGGAATCAATATTTTATCACGTTCTGGTGATTTTTAACAATTATATTCGTGAACAGAAAGTTTCTGCAATTTTCAGCAAGATCAAATAACTATCATCCAAGAAGATCCTATCGGTTTAACTTGGCACAAACACTAATTAAAACATAAAAAGACATCTAACCAGAGGCTAGATCTAATATTTATTCCTAAACAGAAGCAAAAAGCAAAAAAACTAAAAATAAAATTGGGTTGCTTCCCAACAAGCACTATCGTTTAACGCCCCTAGCTAGGCATAAAAGCAACGATAGATCTAGGTATTGCCATCTTTGGTAGGCAATCCATAAGTGGCTCTCATGATAGATTCATATGGTAATTTTATTTTCTAGGAAAATGTTTCATGCCTTTCCTTAACGGAAATTGGAATCTAATATTTCCTTCCTTCATATCAATAATTGCACCGATCGTTCTAAGGAAAGGTCTACCAAGAATAATAGGACATGAAGGATTGCAATCTATATCAAGAACAATAAAATCTATGGGCACATAGTTCCTATTTTCAACAATAAGAACATCATTAATTCTTCCCATTGGTTCCTTAATGGTGGATCCGCAAGGTGCAAGTTTAAAGAGCAATCATCAAAATCACGGAAACCTAACAAATCGCACAAGGTCTTCGGAATAGTGGAAACACTAGCACCCAAATCACACAAAGCATAGCATTCATGATCTTTAATTTTAATTTTAAGAGTAGGTTCCCACTCATCATAGAGTTTTCTAGGAATAGAAACTTCCAACTCAAGTTTTTCTTCATAAGATTGCATCAAAGCATCAACGATATGTTTAGTAAAAGCTTTATTTTCACTATAAGCATGAGGAGAATTTAGCACGGATTGCAACAAGGAAATACAATCTATCAAAGAGCCATTGTCATAATTAAATTCCTTGAAATCCAAAATAGTGGGTTCATTAATATTTAGAGTTTTGATCTCTTCAATCCCACTTTTACTATTTTTTGCATCAAGATCTAAAAACTCCGAATTTTTGGAACGCCTTCTAGGTAAAGGTGGATCATATTCAGTCCCATCATTATCAAGATTCATATTTATAAACAAATATTTAATAGGGGACACATCAATAACTTTTAGATCTTCATCTTTATTTTCAAAGAAATTAGAAGAACACGCCTTCACAAAGCAATCTTTTTTAACACGCATTCTAGCGTTTCTTTCTTTGCACTCATCAATGGAAATTCTCATGGCTTTGAAAGACTCATTGATATCATGCTTAGGTGGAATAGATCTAAGTTTCAAAGAATCAACATCAAGAGAAATTCTATCAACGTTCCTAGCCAATTCATAAACTTTGAGCAATTTTTCTTCGAGCAAAGCATTGAAATTCTTTTGTGAATTCATAAACTCCTTAACACTAGTCTCAAATTCAGAGGGCATCTTATTAAAGTTTCCATAAGAATTGTTGTAGGAATTACCATAATTATTAGAGGAATTACTAGGATACGGTCTAGGATTAAAGTTTCCTCTATATGCGTTGTTACCAAAATTATTCCTACCAACAAAATTCACATCCATAGATTCATTATTATTCTCAATCAAAGTAGACAAAGGTATAACATTAGGATTAGAAGAAACACTTTTAGTAGCAAATAATTTCATAAGTTCATCCATCTTTCCACTCAAAACATTAATTTCTTCTATCGCATGCACTTTTTTATTAGTATATCTTTCAGTGTGCCATTGAGAATAATTAACCATAATATTATCTAGGAGTTTAGTAGCTTCTCCTAAAGTGATTTCCATAAAAGTGCATCCCGCGGCCGAATCTAAAAGATTTCTAGAAGCAAAATTCAACCCGGCATAAAAAATTTGTATAATCATCCACAAATTCAAACCATGCGTAGGGCAATTACGTATCATTAATTTCATTCTCTCCCAAGCTTGTGCAACATGTTCATGATCAAGTTGCTTAAAATTCATAATATCGTTTCTAAGAGAGATGATCTTAGCGGGAGAAAAACATTTAGAGATAAAAGCATCTTTGCACTTATTCCATGAATCAATACTATTTTTAGGCAAAGACGAAAACCAAGCTTTAGCACAATCTCTAAGTGAAAAAGGAAATAGCTTCAATTTAACAATATCATTGTCCACATCTTTCTTCTTTTGCATATCACACAAATCAACGAAGCTATTTAGATGGGTAGTGGCATCTTCACTAGGAAGGCCGGCGAATTGATCTTTCATGACAAGATTCAACAAAGCAGCATTGATTTCACAAGATTCAGTATCGGTAAGAGGAGCAATCGGAGTGCTAAGGAAATCATTGTTGTTGGTATTGGTGAAGTCACACAATTTAGTATTATCTTAAGCCATCGTGACAAGCAAGCAATCCAACACACGAGCAAACGAAAAGCAAGCGAAAAAGAGGCGAACGGAAAAGAGAGGGCGAATAAAACGGCATGGGTGAAGTGGGGGAGAGGAAAACAAGAGGCAAATGGCAAATAATGTAATGCGGGAGATATGGGTTTGTGATGGGTACTTGGTATGTTGACTTTTGCATAGACTCCCAGGCAACGGCGCCAGGAATCCTTCTTGCTACATCTTGAGCACTGCGTTGGTTTTCCCTTGAAGAGGAAAGGGTGATGCAGTAAAGCAGCGTAAGTATTTCCCTCAGTTTTTGAGAACCAAGGTATCAATCCAGTAGGAGGCCACGCACGAGTCCCTCGCACCTACACAAACAAATAAATCCTCGCAACCAGCGCGATAAGGGGTTGTCAATCCCTACACGGTCACTTACGAGAGTGAGATCTGATAGATATGATAAGATAATATTTTTGTATTTTTATGATAAAGATGCAAAGTAAAATAGAAAGCAATAAAAATAACTAAGTCTTGGAAGATTAATATGATGGAAAATAGACCCGGGGGCCATAGGTTTCACTAGTGGCTTCTCTCAAGAGCATAAGTATTTACGGTGGGTGAACAAATTACTGTTGAGCAATTGACAGAATTGAGCATAGTTATGAGAATATCTAGGTATGATCATGTATATAGGCATCACGTCCGAGACAAGTAGACCGACTCCTGCCTGCATCTACTACTATTACTCCACACATCGACCGCTACCCCGCATGCATCTAGAGTATTAAGTTCATAAGAACAGAGTAACGCTTTAAGCAAGATGACATGATATAGATGGATAAACTCATGCAATATGATATAAACCCCACCTTGTTATCCTCGATGGCAACAATACAATACGTGCCTTGCTGCCCCTACTGTCACTGGGAATGGACACCGCAAGATTGAACCCAAAGCTAAGCACTTCTCCCATTGCAAGAAAGATCAATCTAGTAGGCCAAACCAAACTGATAATTCGAAGAGACTTGCAAAGATAACCAATCATACATAAAAGGATTCAGCAGATTCAAATATTGTTCAGAGATAAACTTGATCATAAACCCACAATTCATCGGTCTCAACAAACACACCGCAAAAGAAGATTACATTCAAGAGATCTCCACGAGAGAGGGGGAGAACACTGTATTGAGATGCAAAAAGAGAGAAGAAGCCATCTAGCTAATAACTATGGACCCGAAGGTCTGAGGTAAACTACTCACACATCATCGGAGAGGCTATGGTGTTGATGTAGCAGCCCTCCGTGATCGATGCCCCCTCCGGCGGAGCTCCGGAACAGGCCCCAAGATGGGATCACACGGGTACAGAAGGTTGCGGCGGTGGAATTAGTTTTTTGGCTCCGTATCTGGTAGTTTGGGGTACGTAGGTATATATAGGAGGAAGAAGTACGTCGGTGGAGCAACGTGGGGCCCACGAGGGTGGAGGGCGCGCCTGGGGGGTAGGCGTGCCCCCCTACCTCGTGGCTTCCTGGTTGATGTCTTGACGTAGGGTCCAAGTCCTCTGGATCACGTTCGTTCCGAAAATCACGTTCCCGAAGGTTTCATTCCGATTGGACTCCGTTTGATATTCTTTTTCTGCGAAACTCTGAAATAGGCAAAAAACAGCAATTCTGGGCTGGGCGTCCGGTTAATAGGTTAGTCCCAAAAATAATATAAAAGTGTATAATAAATCCCAATAATGTCCAAAACAGAATATAATATAGCATGGAGCAATCAAAAATTATAGATACGTTGGAGACGTATCAGGCCCTCTCTAAGAGGTAAAACCATACTCCTGCTTGATTATATTCGATGTGTATGATTACAGAGTTGATCTACCTCGAGATCATATGTTGTGGTCTAAAACCTGAGGGTATGATGAATAATGTCATGATGCCCTATCGACTAGCCTGGCCTCGGCTTATACAATGTACCGAGGCCTAGAACAACAAGAGTCCTAGTCGAATACGCCGGTGGAGAGGAGTCCTTGTCTTGATCAGCAAGTCTTGTGGAATCTTCCTCGTGTATACATCGGCTGTCCGAACTGGCCCATGAGGAAACGGCCATGGGGGTCCTCGGCCCAATCCAACTGATGGGGAGACGACGTGGTGAGTACCCCCTAGTCGAGGACACGGTCAACCACCGCGGTAGGTTGTTTGCCATTGTTGGTCTCACCGACAATTCGCAACCTCAATGTCACAAAGATGTTGGTTGACGGCGGGGCCGGGTTGAATCTGATTTCCCCAAAGATTATCAGCAAGCTCCAAATAGCAGATGAAGAGCTAAAGGTCACGGGCACATTTCAAGGAGTCAATCCCGGCAGAAGTCGTCCTAAGGGAAAGATGACGTTGCCAGTGACATTTGGGTGAGAATTGAACTACCGGACTGAGAAGGTTGTGTTTGATGTGGTGGACCTCGCCCTGCCGTACAATGGGATCCTTGGATGGCCAGCTCTGGCAAAATTCATGGCAGCATCGCACTGTGCCTACAACACTTTGAAGATGCCAGGACCGTCAGACGAGAAAGACACAATCATTTGCATGGATAAGATGTGCCGGACGCAGTCGCGGCAGAGGCTGCGGCGGCAGCAGTCCCTGCCAAGGAAAACAAAGGGAAGGAGGAGGATAGCAGGGACACCAGCACGGAATCGAGGAAGCATACATCTTCAAAGTGCGCTACGTCTCTTGATGACTTGCCGGAGAGTTCCATCTGCAAGAGATCCAAGGCTGCTGCACCACATGTTAAAATGGTCCCGGCAGGGCTGGCTGTCGTTGCTGGTACCTTTACTATCAGCTCCAACCTTGATGGCAAATCGGAAAGCGTGCTTGTTGCCTTCCTGTGGGCGAATATCGATGTGATTCCTTGGCAATCATCTGATATCCCTGGTGTTCCCAAGGAGGTAATCGAGCACCACCTTGTTGTCTGCCCACATGCCCGACCCTCAAGCAGAAGGTTCGAAAGCAGGCCTTGGAGAGGCAATAGTTCATTGCCGAAGAGATAAGAAGCTTGAGGCAGATGGTCCGGTCAGAGAAGTGCTACATCCAACAGGGCCTTCGCAAGGCTAACGGAAAATGGAGGCTTTACATAGATTTCACAGATCTCAACAAGGCTTGCCCGAAGGACCCATTTCCCTTGCCGCGCATCGACCAGATTATTGACTCCACTTCAGGTTTTGATTTTCTCCCTTTTCCGGATGCATACTCTGGATATCATTAGGTCTTCATGTCCAAGGTAGACGAAGAGAAGACCTCATTCATCACCCCATGTGGTACGTACTGCTTTGTGCGCATGCCTTTCGGGTTAAGGAGTGCGGGGTTCACTTTTGCAAGAGTAGTCCAGATTGGTTTTGAACCACAGTTGTACAGAAACATTGAGGGTTATATGGATGATATTGTGGTCAAGACCAAGGACAGATCAACCCTCATCTAAGATTGGGAGGAGACATTTCCTAATCTGCGCAAGATTAACTTGAAGCTAAACCCGGAGAAGTGTGTGTTTGGCATTCGCTCCGGCAAGCTACTTGGTTTCTTCGTGCCCCATCGTGGGATCGAGTCCAACCCCGATAAGATCAAGGCTATCGAGCAAATCCAGGCACCCAGGACAGTTAAAGATGTGAGGCATTTGACAGGGTGCGTTGCCGCACTTAGCAGATTCATCTCCAAGTGTGCCGAGCGTGCCTTTGTCATTCTTCAAAATTTTGAAGAAGGAAGGGCCCATGAAGTAGACCCCGGAAGCAGACTCAGCATTGCAAGATTTGAAGACCCACTTGTCCTCTGTGCCCACTTTGGTTGCTCCCAAACCACAAGAGTCGTTGCTGCTATACTTAGCGGTAACTAATAAAGTGGTTAGTGCAGCCCTAGTGGCACAGCGGGAAGTAGAGGCAACAGAGAGTGAGCAAAGCCCGGCAGGATTGGATGAGGATCAGGACAAAGAGGAGCACGACAGAAGGACAACCCCATGGACACAGCACAGAAGAAAGTGGTGCAGCGCCCAGTGTACTTCGTCAGCTCCCTATTACAGGGGGCTAGATCGAGGTACTCTGGTGTGCAAAAGTTGATTTTTTGCCATGGCCTCAAGAAAACTGCGCCACTACTTCCAAGCCCATGAGATCAGGGTTGTCGCTCGCTTTCCATTGCAAAGGATTCCCCAAAACCCTGAGGCTACAGGCAGAATAGTGGAGTGGGCTTTGGAGTTATCCAGCTTTGGCCTAAAATTTGAGAGCACATCAACAATTCAGAGCAGGGCATTGGTAGAGTTTATTGTAGAATGGACACTAACCCCTGATGAAGAAGTGCTGGAAAGAGTTACGCCCGGCAAGGAAGTGCCCTAAGAATGGATCATGTATTTCGATGGTACATTCTTCCTCCAAGGTGCAAGGGCTGGCGTACATCTCGTTGCTCCCACTGGGGAGCACCTGAAGTACGTCATCCAGATGCATTTTTCCCGGGAGGAGGCAACCAACAATACAGCAGAGTAGGAAGGGCTCCTTGCAGGGCTCAGGATTGCCACAGAATTGGGAATCAAGAAACTCATCATTCGAGGAGATTCACAACTTTTGGTGAGACAAATCAATAAAGATTACCAAAGTCCATTGATGGAGGCATACGTTGAGGAAGTGAGAAGATTGGAGGAGCGCTTTGACGGATTGCAAATAGAGCACGTACCCCGTGTGGAATACAACATAGCTGATCATGTGTCAAAGTGTGCTGCGCAAAAACTTCATGTGGAACCATCAACTTTTGTTCTCCATCTTACTCAGCCCTCCGTATCCCTGGCAATGATGGCCCGAAAGAGGAGGAAATTGGACACCGGTAAGCCTCTCCCGGTAGAGCCTCCTGAGGCTCCTGGCAGGGACCCTGCGGGAAAAAACTCCCCATCGATTGCCGGGCTGCGCCCTCCTGCCGGGCAACTGGTCCCCACGGTCGAGGAATGCGCTCCCGCAGGTGAGGAGGTGCCGCTAGTCCTTGTTGCCGAGCCCCAAGCTCCATCTTGGGCAAGGCACATAGTCCATTTCCTCCAAACTAGGGGACTTCCGGATGAGCAAGAGGAAGTTGAAGGAGTAGCCCGGAGGGCCAGTATGTATCAGTTTTTCGATGACACTCTATACAGAAGGAGGCCCAATGGTGTGAAATTGAAGTGCATTTGCCGGGAAGAAGGAATGGAACTACTGGCAAAGGCATGTGCGGCTCCCACATTGGATCAAGGGCATTAGTTAGGAAAGCATTCCGGCAAGGATTCTATTGGCCCACAACCCTCCAATATGCGGTCGAGCTAGTCACCAAGTGTGAAGCCTGCCAGTTCCATTCCAAGAACATCCATCTGCCTGCACAAGCTCTTCAGACAATCCCTTTGTCATGGCCGTTTTTGGTCTGGGGGCTCGATATCCTCGGCCCTTTCCCCCGAGATGCCGGGGGCTTTGAATTCTTGTTTGTTGCCATCGACAAGTTTACAAAGTGGCTGGAAGTAGATGTCGTGAGAAAGGTGACTGCTCAGTCACCTATCATGTTCTTGAAAGGATTGGTGTGCTGTTTCGGGGTCCCTGCCCGGATCATCACCGACAACGGCACCCAGTTCACAAGCTGCGCCTTCACGTAATACGTTCATGCCCTCGGAAGCAAGATCTCATTTGCCTCTGTTGCACATCCCAGAAGCAATGGACAAGTTGAGAGGGCGAATGCCGAAGTGTTGCGAGGACTCAAGAAAAGAACATTTGATACGCTGCAGAAGTGCGGCAGGCAATGGATCGATGAGCTGCCGGTAGTTCTCTGGTCCCTCAATACGAGACCAAATCAAGCTACCGGGCAGACTCCCTTATCCACAGTTTATGGGGCAGAAGCAGTTATCCCCACGGAACTCATTTACGGGTCGCCTCGAGTGCTTGCCTACGATGAAGTAGCGCAAGATCAGCACCGGCATGACGATGCTGCGCTTCTCGAGGAGAACCATGTCCGGGCTGCTACAAGTGTTTCACGTTACCAGCAAGCCCTGCGTCGCCATCACAGTCGCAGGGATCATGCCCGGTGTTTTGAGGAAGGCGACCTTTTCCATAGGCCCGTTCAGTCCGCCACGGGTGCAAACAAGTTGACGCCAAAGTGGAAAGACCCTTACTGGGTAGTACGAGTCACCAGACCCAGCGCAGTCTGTCTGGAGACCAGAGATGGCATTCAATTGAAAAACTCATGGAATATTGAGCATCTCCACGAGTTCTACCCGTAAGGTATGGCTGTCGGGCCTTACCTCAGTTGCATGTAACACCTTGTACAAAGCCAGGCGCAGACCTTGAGCAACAGAGAAGTAAATGAAGCGTTGGGGGGCCCCAACAAGTTTCATGCATGCATAAGCATTTCATGAGCATCGCATGTTCATTAGATAAGATCGCATCTGGCATCATTTTCATCCGCATAAATTGCAGGCCACTATCGAGGCCTTGGCCTCTAAGAGGAGATGGAAAGATGAGCCTGCATCGCGATCTCCGGCAAGCCAAACAGATAAGTTCTATCTCTTATCCATACATGTTGTGTAAATGAAGACTTGTGCATAGGAAAACCTCGCCACTTTTTGAAACTTAGGTGCTCCCATCCATTGACTCGAACGTTGGTTCGGTCAGGATGGTCGCAGTGGCCTTTGATGAAAAAAGATTGGCGGGGGGTTGGTCCCTCGTCACAATTTGTGCCCGGTAGGCCTAACCCCCTGGCAACAAAATAGAGGCTACTGGCAGGAAAGCCTGCCAGGGGAAACTCGTTTATTTAAAAATATAGAGGCATTCCACCTCTGCAAGGACATATACATGCACGAGTCCCCGACAAGGTTCATCTTTTTCATTAATATGCTGATCAAACAAATACAGACCTTACAGGACACATACATGGATTCAAGAGACTATAGTATTTGAACTAAAATTTGGCAATTGCCTACAGATTTAAGATTGAAAAAAGATAATTAATGCCCTTTCTTGTCCCTCTCCTCCTAGGCATTGTACCAAGATGGGAAGAGGGTGAAAGGAGTGCCTAGGCAAAAGCCCAGCGTGACCTTGTCGAGCTCCAGGAGAGGTAGCCTGGGGGCACCTGAAGGAAATATGCCCTAGAGGCAATAATATAGTATTATATATTTCCTTATATCATGATAAATGCTTATTATTCATGCTAGAATTGTATTAACCGGAAACATAATACATGTGTGAATACATAGACAAACAGAGTGTCACTAGTATGCCTCTACCAGACTAGCTTGTTAATCAAAGATGGTTATGTTTCCTAGCCATAGACATGATGTCACACCCACGATGCGGCTATATCTCCCACGTGTCGAGGCACGACTTAGAGGCATAACCGCATTGTGGTTTTGTCGCAAGAAGGGTCATCTTCACACAATCCCATGTAACGAACAAGAATGGGATAAAGAGTTGGCTTACAATCGCCACTTCACACAATACATAAATAAAATCATACATCATTCAAGAGTACACACATAGGTCCGACTACGGAACCAAAATAAAAGAAGACAACCCAACTGCTAGATCCCTGATCGTCCCAACTGGGCTCCACTACTGATCAACAAGAAAAGAAACAACACAACGAACAAGATCTTCGTTGAGCTCCCACTTGAGCTCAGTTGCGTCATCTGCACTGGTCTCATCGGCACCTGCAACTGTTTTGAAGTATCTGTGAGTCACGAGGACTCAGCAATCTCACACCCGCGAGATCAAGACTATTTAAGCTTAAAGGAAAAGGATGGGGTAATGAGGTGGAGCTGCAGCAAGCACTAGCATATATGGTGGCTAACATACGCAAATGAGAGCGAGAAGAGAAGCAACGGAACGGTCGTGAAGCTAGCAATGATCAAGAAGTGATCTTGAACTCCTACTTACGTCAAACATAACCCAGAAACCGTGTTCACTTCCCGGACTCTGCCGAGAAGAGACCATCACGGCTACACACGCGGTTGATGCGTTTTAATTAAGGTCAAGTGTCAAATTCTCTACAACCGGATATTAACAAATTCCCATCTACCACATAACCGCGGGCATGGCTTTCGAAAGATAATACCCTGCAGGGGTGTCCCAACTTAGCCCATCATAAGCTCTCACGGTCAACGAAGGATAAACCTTATCCCGGAAAGACCCGATCAGTCTCGGAATCCCGGTTTACAAGACATTTCGACAATGGTAAAACAAGACCAGCAAAGCCGCCCGAATGTGCCGACAAATCCCGATAGGAGCTGCACATATCTCGTTCTCAAGGCACACCGGATAAGCAAAGCGTACAGGTACCAACATAACCCAAGTTGCCAAGGGACGGTCCCGCACGATGCTCTAGTTTGGACCAGCACTCAGAGGAACACTGGCCCGGGGGTTAAAATAAGATGACCCTTGAGTCTGCAGAACCCAAGGGAAAAAGGCTTAGGTAGGCAAATGGTAAAACCAAGGTTAGGCCTTGCTGGAGGAGTTTTATTCAAAGCGAACTGTCAAGGGGGTCCCATAAATCACCCAACCATGTAAGGAACGCAAAATCAAGGAACATAACACCGGTATGAGGGAAACTAGGGCGGCAAGAGTGGAACAAAACACCAGGCATAAGGCCGAGCCTTCCACCCTTTACCAAGTATATAGATGCATTAATTAAATAAGAGATATTGAAATATCCCAACATAAACATAATCCAACATGGAGCAATCTTCATCTTCACCTGCAGCTAGCAACGCTATAAGAGGGGCTGAGCAAAGCGGTAACATAGCCAAACAACGGTTTGCTAGGAAGGGTGACAACGGTTAGAGGTTCATGGCAATTTGGGAGGCTTGATAAGCAAGTGGTAGGTAGCGCGACATAGCAATAGAGCGAACAACTAGCAAGCAAAGATAGAAGTGATTTCGAGGGGTGGTCATCTTGCCTGAGATCCCGCAAGGAAGAAGAACGAGTCCATGAAGAACACAAGCGGACGTAGTCGAACGAATCCTCACAACTCCGAAACGAAACCGAAGCTAACGAGAGAAGCAAACCGGAAAGAAACAAACACCATAGTGAACAACCACCACATACACATGGCATGATGCACAACCAAGTATGATGCATGTCCGGTTTAAATGAGGTATGGCATGGGAAAATGCAACAAACAACACTACAAATTAAGTGGAGCTCAATATGCAACGAGTTGCATATTGACGAAACACCACATTTAATTATTTAGTTCTCTCTCATTTATGTACCCAACAATATTAAATGTTATTAACCATGGCAAGAGGTGAAGCATATGGAAACTACCTATTTAGGCAATTTAAATGAGGCCGGAACAACAAACAATAATACCGGAAACTACCTATTTTAGACATTTTTAATGTTGTTATCATGATGCGGATGACAATGCAAGTTTTAAGCAATTTTTATAAAACATGGACATGAGCATGTTATGAAGCATTTGTTACCGTGGTGGAACGAAAAAGGGTGCCACGGCAACGAATCCGAAAATGATGCCACGGCAACATATCGGTTCCGGTAGTTCACGGAGATACCGGTGCAAAAGGAAGTGTGGCGTGAGCGTGTCATGCAAGATGGTGGGGTGATCCCGGTTACTGGGTGTCCCACAAGACGGTGGTAAGGAAACAAGGAACGCGCAAGCGACAACTGGGACACGGTTCAAACACGAGCAACTCATACATCACAATCATTCATTCACGGGCGTCGTCTTGGCGGTTATACCTTCGAAGCGTGCATTTTCGGAGTGGCTCGGGTTCGACGGTAGTGGGAGTAGTTGTTCACGGGTCGCCGAGGGAAGTAGTGGTACACACGAAGGTAGTCGAACTTGACGGTTCCGTTACACGGGTCTTCGGCGACGGTAGTGGGAGTAGTGGCACACGTTCGTTTTCGGAGAGGTACTTGACGGTTCCGAGTAACTTAGGGTCGACGGTAGTCGTTCACGTTCATAGTCGCACAAGTTTCCGTAGATGTTCGGGGTCACGGCGAGGAACTCGGCGTTTCGGTGCGGTGTAGAGGAAGTAGACGTTCTCGAAACGATCGTAGTGGAAGTAGTGGTACACGGCGACGGTAGTGGTACACGGCCGTCGTGGTACTTGGCGAGTCTGCGTAGTCGTAGACGTTCCAAGGTACTTGACGCATCAGCAGGTGTAGTCGTACATGTTCGGAGAGGATCTTGGCGCATCCAAAATGAAGCAACACCAAAAGGGCTTCCGGTCTTGGTGGTCAACGAAGGGAGGCGGGCGACGAAACAGCAGCAACGAGCCGGCAGTCGGGCAACATGGCCGTGAGGTGGAAGGGCCCTGGCACGATACGGTGATGAAGAGGAGGTCGCAGGGAGAGCTGCTGGAGGCGGATGCAGAAGGCCACGGCAGCGGCGGCTACTGGCGCGGTGACGACGAACGGAAGGCGGCAGCGACGAGAGGAGGCAGGCGCAGCGACGGGGAGGTAGTGGAGACGCTGGTCGCGGAGGTCGATGGAGAGGGGCTTGGCGCAGCGGCATCGAGGAGGAAGACCGGCGACGCAGCTGCGGGCACCGAGAGGCGTGGCTCCGATGGGCAGGGTCGGAGACGAGGTGCAGAAGGGCGGCGAGGGACTCGGCGACGGGGACGGCTTGCGGGGGCTCCGGCGAGTGGCGCGGAGGCGCGACGAGCTTGAAGATGACGACGGCTGCGGCGTGGGGCGACGCTCGAGGGTGACCGGAGCCAGGCGGCATCGCCATGGGAGCAGCTGGGTCGAGCATGAGCTCGAGACGGGAGGAGGCGCACGAGGCGCGGGCGAAGACGAAGGAAGAAGATAGAGGGCGACCGACGACGGACTTCGCGCTGGTTGCCGGCGACAGGAGGCGGAGCGCTGGCGCGATGCGTGTGTGCGTGTGTGTGGCGGCGCTGTGGGAGGACGAGAGGGAGAGGGTGAGTGCCGATCGGGAGGGCTAGGGTTAAGGAGCAGGGGCTGGTTGGCCTTGGTGCAAATGGGCCTTGGGCCAAATGGAGCGGCTGGCTGCTGGACTCCCTTCTCTCTCACACTCTAAAGAAAATAAAACAAAACAGCGATAAGAAAAGAAAAGAAAGAGAGGTTAGGGGAAGAAGTTGGGCACGCGGATAATTTTCCCGGGCTCACCAAAATGTGCTTGTTCCGAGAAAATAGAAAAGGCCATGATTGAAAGATTTAAATTCAAACTCATTTGATTTAAATTCAAATGATTTGAATAGGAAGTGAGGGTTGGGAAGGTCCAAAAATGTTCGGATTTTTGGTGGAGCTCCAGAATATGATGAAAGAATATATGGCAAGGTTGGAGACCAAGAATTAAGATAACAAAGGCATTGGGATAATTTGCAAGTGTGTTATGGTGATTTCCAAATTAAAGAAATATTTCATATAGCTCCCTCATAGTGGGAGGATATGTTATAAATAGAAGTCACCCTTCCCTCGATTTAAATGGATCGAAGATCCATACAATTTATTTAGTTGAGTTTTGATGCAAAGATTAATGACATGATGGCATGATGACATGATGCAATGCAAAAATAAAAGAGCAAGCACCAAAAGAAACACGCGGTGATCACGAAAATATGGAAGTCTTCTGAAGCGTCGGTCTCGGGGCGTTGCAACACTCCACCACTACAAGAGGATCTCGTCCCGAGATCTAGGATGGCACCGGAGATAAACGGAAGGGGAAGAGAAGAGGTAAAACTAATTGCTTCTTGACAAACGAGTGAAACCAAAGAACCTTGAGAGGTCGCAAAGCTTGAGGAAAAGACACAACGGAGGTGAACAAAATTTACAACATTCCGTTCAGCAAGAGGAACAAGGACCATTGCGAGAACCTTTGTAGGTTGAAGAATATGAAACAAGAGCTTAACGGATCAAAAGGAATATGAAAGCACACCGGTAGAAAAGAGAAGCAAGGAACTCCATGAGAACCTTGAGGTTAAGTGACACAATAGTTATTTAAACCACTCCGGTTAAAACAAGATAGAGAAGGAATAAGAATGATATAATTTGGGCAGCACTCCGACTGTAAATGGAAGGAGCTGAACATGATCTTGACAAGATGAGAGGATACTCGATGAAATCAACAACACATTACCTCCGAAACTAAAGCAAGAATGGCACAAGGGGTAAGAAAGATTTCAGACAGCACTCCGGTTAAACGGATAAGAAAGGAAAAATTACATGATCTTGACAAAACAAGATGATTGGTCGAAGAGAGCAACATCACAATGCCTCCGGGACGAACGAATAGGAAATGGATCGTCGGAATAAAAGAACGAAGAAGGAAATGATAACTTCCACCACAATTGAATTTGGGAAGCATCCTTCCAAGAAGGTTAGAACGGAGTTGTTGGAAAACCAACAACGAAAAGAGTAAGCTTGAAGTGGGCTTATGGAAAACTTCTCAAAATTATGAGGTGCAATTTTGCCACTAACGAAAACAATTGCTTGCTAGAGATCAACGAAGAGATGAAATCTTCTATCACCGAGAGTATAGGAGAAAAACTTGATCATTGATAAGCACCATAATAGCAACATTCCTTAGGGAAGGCTTTAGGTGAAACATGACACAAGATAGATCCAACGAAGAGATTGGTGGATTTAAAATATCTCATTCTTGACAACATGTGAATCATGAAGCGCGAACTCAAATTGTCAAGAATGACATAACACCACCTCAAAAGATAAGAGAAAGAATTGCACTTCGGAATGCAAGATGAAGAATGCTTCAACTTCTCAAAACAAACATGTGTTGAGCACCATGTTTATTTTAGAGTATAGCTTGACGGATCATAACTTCAAGAGAAATCTTGAAGAACAATTGAAAAATGAAAGGAATCCTTGACGAACCACCATGTAGAGCCTCCATGAAGAACTCCGGTAATAAAAAAATGATCAAACGAAATGGAAAGTTGAAAAGAACTCCGGGAGAAGCCTTGCAATGATTTAGATGGAGCTTTGAAATGATATAATTGAAATAACTTGAAGCTCCGGAAAGAAAAGATGAACAACTTGGAGCCAAAAATTTGATATCATGAACGAACTCCGGAAGAAGGAATTAATCACTTGGAGGAAACAATAATAAGAATTACATTACGCGTATCCTTCACCAATTAATTGATGACAAGCGATGGATTTGTCAAACTACTTATCCCCGTAGAAAGGATTAAGATAGACATAGCGCAAACTTGGGAAGGTCTTCATCGAACCACCGGTAGGATTGAAACAACGAATAAATTGATATGATAACGAAGGAAGAGAAATCTTGAACGAACCACCGCGAGAATTGAAAACAATTGAAGAAAAGAGGACGAAACACCGTAAGAATTAAAGAACGCGCGAAAATACTCAAGGGAATTTGATACACGAGAACGAAGAGATCACGAGCTGATTAGATGATACTTGAATGATGCACCGGTAAGATTTGAAGAACAAGAGCTGAATGTTGAAAACGAATAAATCTTCTGAAATGATGGCTGTCGGAGAATCAAACTGAAAAGACTCACGAAATGCTCCGGATGGGCATGAAAAGAATTCTCACAATCGAAAACAACTATGAGAGGATGGCAGCAAGCTAGAACCATGAATCTTGAAGAGAATGGAGCAAGATTTAAGAGAAACTCTTCTTCAGTCTTCAAATATTGAGAATGATGATGAGAAACACCACCATGAATTATTGAGGTACTCCGGGATGAAAAATTAGAAAGGTTGAACCAACGATGAAAAGAATTTGAAAGATCTTGGAGAAAGAAATATGACCGATGTTAAATCATTCTTACGTCAAACTTTGCAATGAATTTGAGAATAACTCCGGAAAGAATTAGAAGAGTCAGGTAAGATCCTGGAAAAAAGACATGTGGGTTAGGGCCCACTCAAAAGAAACACCGTTGGAAAGATTGCTTGAAAGATAGAATACACCGGTTGAATTAAATGGCTTGAATGAGGTAACAACCTCGAAAGAACTTGAACGGATTGGGAATGGAAATGTGAATCTTCTGAGGTATCTTGTACACTCCGGAACCAATGAATGGCGAGAAGTGGATGATTAAAAGGTACACCAGCACGAGAAAGCATTTGAAAGGAGGAAAGGGCTATAATCAACACTATAAGCTTGAATTGGATCCACCGGAGAAGAAACAACAACGAAGGATGATGAACTTGAAACTGTTGAGCATCTTCATGGGAACTCACCGGATAAGAACATTGACGGAAAAGAATGGAGAAACTTCACCTCCATAAGATGGATACATGATTAAGAAATCTGTGTCATTGAAGAAAAAGGGTGGGAGGGTGGGAAAACAGAGGCAACTTGGGCAGATGGAATAAACACAGTTGAGAAAAAGCTTAGAATTGATCTTGCGAATGTTGGAATGAGTGGATGCACTTGAAGAGAAACACGCCGGTTGGAAAAGAATTAACATGACGATCTCGATGATCAAGAAGGATTATCATCCACATAGAAATATGAGAACACCACTTAGAATAAGGTATGGAATCAACACTTGTCATTGAAGCAACTCGAATACCACAAATAAAACAAAACAAGGGATTGGCTTGCAGAATAAGCCGGAACAAACATATCATAGAGATTTCGTCCGAAGTTTTCGTGGTGGGGCCCACACGGGATCGATCGTACAGCACCATCATGTACAAGGCAGTGCACATGACATACGAAGCGTCCCCGAGTCGGCATAGCCAAGGACTCTTTAAGACACTACGAGACCACTGTAAAATCAACCGTGTACAGGCGGACCACTAGACGTCGAACCCCAATCTCATATCATGCGGTTGTCGGAAAGATATCCTAAGAGCTACTTGAATTCCCACTTATAAACTCCCGAAACTTTCTGGTTATGCAATCTGGTGTTGGGGATACAGGGGACACAAAATATATCACCCAAACTAACAATACCTAGATCCAGCTGTATCCATCCGTCAACACATAACCAAGAAAACTTCGGAAATCGTTTACCTCAACCTTCGAAAAGCATCCGTTATACGAGTTATGGCAATACTCCCAAACTCCCGCCCCAGTACTGGGTGGCGTCGAGGTGATCTCACCAACAACTGCATAAAAGAGATTTCGATGTCGGCGAAACTCAGGTATTCCAGAACTGCAACGATAAAATTGTGACGACAACACCTCGGAGCTCAACTCCCCGGGACACTGCCACAACCCCTAAATGTCAGGAGGCACCAAGAACAATGTTCTCGTCACAAAACCATCGGAACGATTCCAAGATATCCGCGTGATCCTAAAAAAAATTTAGTGAAATTTGAGGAGAGAAAAGTCAAAACTTCTACGTCAGGAGGCCTCACCAGAGCGACGAAGGGCCTGAGGAGTAAAAAGAATCCTACTCTCCGATATATATAATCCTGAGACTCAAAACATTTTTGTTCTAGACTCAACAACGCCAGCGATTCGATCAAGCAGGGGGCTCCTAAGTCGGGGATGGCTCTGATTACCAACTTGTCACACCCACGATGCGTCTATATCTCCCACGTGTCGAGGCACGACTTAGAGGCATAACCGCATTGTGGTTTTGTCGCAAGAAGGGTCATCTTCACACAATCCCATGTAATGAACAAGAATGGGATAAAGA
The DNA here is from genome assembly GCF_018294505.1 of Triticum aestivum. NCBI lineage: Eukaryota > Viridiplantae > Streptophyta > Magnoliopsida > Poales > Poaceae > Triticum > Triticum aestivum. Next base: position 276,957,503 of record NC_057805.1, read on the forward strand.
GTTGGCTTACAATCGCCACTTCACACAATACATAAATAAAATCATACATCATTCAAGAGTACACACATAGGTCCGACTACGGAACCAAAATAAAAGAAGACAACCCAATTGCCAGATCCCTGATCGTCCCAACTGGGCACCAGTACTGATCAAAATGAAAAGAAACAACACAACGAACAAGATCTTCGTCGAGCTCCCACTTGAGCTCAGTTGCGTCATCTGCACTGGTCTCATCGGCACCTGCAACTGTTTTGAAGTATCTGTGAGTAACGAGGACTCAGCAATCTCACACCCGCGAGATCAAGACTATTTAAGCTTAAAGGAAAAGGATGGGGTAATGAGGTGGAGCTGCAGCAAGCACTAGCATATATGGTGGCTAACATACGCAAATGAGAGCGAGAAGAGAAGCAACGGAACGGTCGTGAAGCTAGCAATGATCAAGAAGTGATCCTGAACTCCTACTTACGTCAAACATAACCCAGAAACCGTGTTCACTTCCCGGACTCTGCCGAGAAGAGACCATCACGGCTACACACGCGGTTGATGCGTTTTAATTAAGGTCAAATGTCAAATTCTCTACAACCGGATATTAACAAATTCCCATCTGCCACATAACCGCGGGCACGGCTTTCGAAAGATAATACCCTGCAGGGGTGTCCCAACTTAGCCCATCATAAGCTCTCACGGTCAACGAAGGATAAACCTTATCCCGGAAAGACCCGATCATTCTCGGAATCCCGGTTTACAAGACATTTCGACAATGGTAAAACAAGACCAGCAAAGCCGCCCGAATGTGCCGACAAATTCCGATAGGAGCTGCACATATCTCGTTCTCAGGGCACACCGGATAAGCGAAGCGTACAGGTACCAACATAACCCAAGTTGCCAAGGGACGGTCCCGCACGGTGCTCTAGTTTGGACCAGCACTCAGAGGAACACTGGCCCGGGGGTTAAAATAAGATGATCCTTGAGTCTGCAGAACCCAAGGGAAAAAGGCTTAGGTAGGCAAATGGTAAAACCAAGGTTAGGCCTTGCTGGAGGAGTTTTATTCAAAGCGAACTGTCAAGGGGGTCCCATAAATCACCCAACCGCGTAAGGAACGCAAAATCAAGGAACATAACACCGGTATGAGGGAAACTAGGGCGGCAAGAGTGGAACAAAACACCAGGCATAAGGCCGAGCCTTCCACCCTTTACCAAGTATATAGATGCATTAATTAAATAAGAGATATTGTGATATCCCAACATAAACATAATCCAACATGGAGCAATCTTCATCTTCACCTGCAGCTAGCAACGCTATAAGAGGGGCTGAGCAAAGCGGTAACATAGCCAAACAACGGTTTGCTAGGAAGGGTGACAACGGTTAGAGGTTCATGGCAATTTGGGAGGCTTGATAAGCAAGTGGTAGGTAGCGCAACATAGCAATAGAGCGAACAACTAGCAAGCAAAGATAGAAGTGATTTCGAGGGGTGGTCATCTGGCCTGAGATCCCGCAAGGAAGAAGAACTAGTCCATGAAGAAGACAAGCGGACGTAGTCGAACGAATCCTCACAACTCCGGAACGAAACCGAAGCTAACGAGAGAAGCAAACCGGAAAGAAAGAAACACCATAGTGAACAACCACCACATACACATGGCATGATGCACAATCAAGTATGATGCATGTCCGGTTTAAATGAGGTATGGCATGGGAAAATGCAACAAACAACACTACAAATTAAGTGGAGCTCAATATGCAACGAGTTGCATATTGACGAAACACCACATTTAATTATTTAGTTCTCTCTCATTTATGTACCCAACAATATTAAATGTTATTAACCATGGCAAGAGGTGAAGCATATGGAAACTACCTATTTAGGCAATTTAAATGAGGCCGGAACAACAAACAATAATACCGGAAAATCCCCATATGTCGATTAGCAATTTTAATGCAAACATTAATTTTAGACATTTTTAATGTTGTTATCATGATGCGGATGACAATGCAAGTTTTATGCAATTTTTATAAAACGTGGACATGAGAATGTTATGAAGCATTTGTTACCGTGGTGGAACGAAAAAGGGTGGCACGGCAACGAATCCGAAAATGATGCCACGGCAACATATCGGTTCCGGTAGTTCACGGAGATACCGGTGCAAAAGGAAGTGTGGCTTGAGCGTGTCATGCAAGATGGTGGGGTGATCCCGGTTACCGGGTGTCCCACAAGACGGTGGCAAGGAAACAAGGAACGCGCAAGCGACAACTGGGACATGGTTCGAACACGAGCAACTCATACATCACAATCATTCGTTCACGGGCGTCGTCTCGGCGGTTATACCTTCGAAGCGTGCATTTTCGGAGTGGCTCTGGTTCGACGGTAGTGGGAGTAGTTGTTCACGGGTCGCCGAGGGAAGTAGTGGTACACAGGAAGGTAGTCGAACTTGACGGTTCCGTTACACGGGTCTTCGGCGACGGTAGTGGGAGTAGTGGCACACGTTCGTTTTCGGAGAGGTACTTGACGGTTCCGAGTAACTTAGGGTCGACGGTAGTCGTTCACGTTCATAGTCGCACAAGTTTCCGTAGATGTTCGGGGTCACGGCGAGGAACTCGGCGTTTCGGTGCGGTGTAGAGGAAGTAGACGTTCTCGAAACGATCGTAGTGGAAGTAGTGGTACACGGCGTGGCTCCACCAGCGGCCCTATATGGCCAATATTCACCAGCAAACACTCAAGACCCTCGCGAGGGTCCAAACCTCGCGAGGGGGATGACACAAGACCTCCTCGGGGGCAGCCTCACCAGGCGGGCTCGTGAGGGGTGGAGAGATCAAGGCAAGGGACACCTCGTGAGGTCCCTGTGACGCAAGCCATGACGACTGGAGCCAGGTGGGCGCTAGCGCGTGCAGTGTCCTCGTTTCCTCTTTGGTGCTAAAGAGGCAAGCGCAGGCGAGGAGTCCCGAGGCATCAGGCAAAGGTTTCCATATCGGTGCAATGAGACCAAGACCAGCAGGACGACAGGACGGAGGTCACCGTGGAGCCCAAGACGGCGTCCACCAGAGCCTTCAGCAAGTGAAGACCACATTTAGTCAGGATAACTTGTACTAGTTGTCTCCCTTCGAATTTGGCCGTTGTTGGATCCCTTCCCGCTCAATATTTGGGGAGAGGACCAGGGCCTCTATAAATAGGACTAGCCACCACCATAGAGGGGGATGGATCATTCAGATCATCCTCAACCACACAAGTTCACCAAGCACAAGAACACCTTTCCTCAGGAGGCTGTTCTTCCCTTGTAACTGTTCATCCTCAGCCCAAGAGGCAATCCACCACACCACACTGGAGTAGGGTATTACACCACATCGGCGACCCGAACCATTATAAACTCTTGTGTCTCTCGTTCTTTGGGTTCGTCGAGCTAGGCCTTGCGATTATAACGAGAGCGATCTAAGGAGAGAGAGATCTTCGTGCGCACCCCAGTGTTCGAACCTCAAGGGTTTTGCCGAAACCTGAAATCCGACAAATGGTGCTACCGCCGCCTGACAGTGACGGTCTGGCTGATACTCAGCCGGAGTCAGAGTCGTTTCCCTCCTGGTCAGTGTCGTCATCATCGCCGTCACTGTCCTCCTTGTCGCTATCGCTCAAGGATGAGCTGTCGTCGTCGGTCGAACTCTCCGTGCAGCACCCTAAGCAAGCACCCGAGCTCCCAAAAACTTTGACGGGAAGGAAATCGGCCTCCATTAACTTAAATTGGAGGACGTCCCCTTCCGAAAAGCTATGGGCGCGGGCGAAAGTCGTCCAGCCGCGCCGAAGATATATGACGTGAGGGGCTGGGAAATCCACGTCCACTCGTATGCTGCCATTCTCGCAGCCCCTCATGTACAATCTCAGTGAGCGCGGCTGTTCGAGCTCCATCACTCTGGCGAATGGGTGGGGGAGGCGGAAACGGCCGCGAATAGGCTTGTACAGCCTAATAGCAAACTCCAGTGGCTGATCTCCGACATGATCTTTCGGTGGAGCAGGAGCTCGGCGGGGGTGCAATCAGAGCACCGCCCCGTCCTCCTCCTCCTCGAGCGCCATGATGACCTCGACCTCGGCCCCTCCCTCCTCCTCTCACGGCGGGTGCTCCCTCCATGTTGTCTGGAGGAGGAGGGATACGCTGTCGAGCAGAAGCTCTCGTCGCTGCCACTAGAGCGCCACCTCATCCACGCCCTCTCGCCATAGCGGCTTGGAAAGTTGGAAAGGGGGGAAAGAAAGTGTGTGAGCGAACACACCATTCCTGCCCCCTTTTATAGCGGGATGATGCAAGGGACTGGCCTCTCTCCTAAGAAGCAACCGCCCTGCTCCCCCAATAGGGCCTCCCTGCACCTTCAATAGCTCGGGGAATCAGAGCCGATCCTCCATGCCAACCAATGACGCCTGGTTTTCTGCCATGGAGCCCGTCCCCGCGCACTCCGCATCCACCGCCTACCATACCCAATGCATGAAGCACACGTGGAGGATGCGCCTAGGGTAGGGGGGCGAGTGGGATGGCAATTTCTGCCCCGTGATCATGGGTCATGGGCAATCCAATGGCCAAGATCTGGTTTTTTCCTTAACACTCGGCACGACGCGCGGGAAAACCGGAAACTGGCCTGAACTCGAGTAATGAAGAAGCAAAGAAGATCTCAAGGGGCCAGCCACTTCTATGCCCCTGCCTGCGCGCTAGTTAGGCCTACCGCGACGACACTCGGCAGCATGTTCGGGCCAGGCCCGGGGGCTCCTGTCGGTGCAACAAACCCTGGGTTTGTTGCCCAGACTGTGCACATGCACAAGAACAAGATCATAGCACCAAGATCAGATTGGAACACAAGGGATCAGTTCTTCGAAGGACCAACATGTAGGTCAAGAGGACCAAGACTAGCCTGGGAAGCAAGATATCGCTAAGGGAAAAACCTCCCTTGCCGGGCAGGCGAGCCTGGCAAAGATGGGGTTACCCCCGGAAGCAAGCGTTTGGATCGTCCCGGCAGGCCTGCCGGGGCTTACGGAGGCAAACCACACCCCCGCACCACCTCATCACGACACATGTTGTCCATCAGTGCAGTGTCAAGCTCCAAAGTGACTAAATGGTTGCTATTTCCCATATGGCAGCCACTTCCTACAAAAGATACCTCCAAGAGACACCCGTCCTGAGATGTGTCAAGCAAGCAGGCGTGATGCTGGCAAAACAGCCCAGCAGGGCCTGTCGGGCAAGCTATGATGTGATGTTGAGCGGCACATTTAATGTGCTCTGTCAGCTTGCAGAGTTAGGTATGATAGCCTGTCTGCTATCTAATCAGTGCGTAATGGCTGATTTGCCACTGTGGTGAACCCTTGATCTATGAAAGGAGGCCCATGGAAAATGGAGAAAGGGTTTTCTGATTCAGACCCTCACACACTCGTACGCGCATAGCCATTCACGCCCCAAGGCAACCCTGCCGGGAAAACGTGTTGCGCTCACCACCTTCTTTTCCACCATCAATCCACCAAAGCAGGAGTAGGGTTTTACGCCTCACGGTGGATCGAACCTGGGTAAAACCTGCCCGTGTGATCTCTGTCATGTTGTTCCACGCTTCTCCACTGTTTTTGCAACGTGTTATCCCCCTGCCGAACCAGAAAGGGGCTCTTGGTACCATAGGTGGCCGTGGTTTCCCACGACACAGGGTGACTACCGAGGATCTTGGAGTATGCATCCAAGCTTTTGCGATAGCCATGGCAGAGCTCGTGGGTGTTGATGAATTTGAGAGGGGTGGAGTTCCATAGGGGGCGCCACCCCCGGGAAAGGACGGTTGTCCGTGCCCCATATTTGATTGGGAGGAGGGAGATGATGACTATCAACATATCATTGGGGAGGCTGTCGAATAAGTCTAGGCCTGCTGGAGTCGCTTGCGGTTCTTTCCTGACCCGCCTCCGCTTGTTGGCAGCCCCATTCTCCACCTCCAGAGTCTCCTTGTCAGCGGCGCTTTCTGATAGAAGCGGGAGTACATGGAATATTTAGTTAAAATAGGGAAATAGAAAAGTGTATTGGTAACTAGAAGTTAGTAGGTAGGAATAGAGTAAGAAAATGGAATAACAATTGGTTGCTTAAATACTACACAATTCATTTGATATTGCTGGGTAAGTCAACATGCAGATACTTGAAAAGAACACTTACTTCAAACAAAGTCTGGACGGATGATATCGTCGGGGAAGCTAGCATATATCTCATGACCACACTCTTTTATGTGTAGTGCAATTTTAGTGCCAGCTTTCAGCACATAAAACTTAGAATTTTCTTTCCAAAGGCCAGTGCCAAAATAGGAGTCACCACGTTCATCAAGTCTTACAGTAGCAACAATTGTAAATCCATGGTTTGTGTTCAGTATGACATCCCTGCAGTCTTGATTTATGTAAAGGGAAAGATTGTGTACTACAGATTATGTTGCATAGCAAGGGACGCGTTGCAGAAAATGGTAGGATTGCTAAAGAAAATATGGTAACATGCAAATATGGGCCCAAATTGAAAGAACTGTATAGCAGTTGAAATCGAAGGACAAAAATCTATAATTAAAGAGATAGGGTAAACATGATGTCATGGAAATATGAGAGCAATCGAAAGAACAATACATCATTAATTTTCCTAATATAGAAAGAAGAGGAAAAAAATCCCCATTGACGTATATGGTGCATGTGGCACCTTTTATCCAAATGTAGCAATATTTAGTATATGTTCAGGAAAGTTGGCCATGCCAACTGATTCAGGGCGATATTGAACATACAGCGCATCCTCAAGTCATCTGGTACGGTGAGATGGAACTCCATGTTTGTCTGCGGAGGCCGCAAAGTCCTGATGTGTCCGCGCACTGTACACTCTATGAATGAAAGAAACCCCTTAAATCAGCTCGAATAAAAATGAATTCACGGTGATTTCAGCCGGGTGATTAAAGGACGCAGATGAACTGGGATAAGAGATGAGATACTATCTCATTAAATTAGTTACCTTGTTGTCCATGAGAAAAACCCTCAATACTGCGGATTCCCCAACCGAGCGAAGCTGGGTCGACCATGAGCAACGTCAAGAAAGTCAACCTGGCGGCGGCAACAGGCGTCTAGCTAAGTGGTTGCTGCCACAATAGGCGGTGCCATGCATAGACGCGGAGGAGCTTGTGCAGGTGTGAATGGCGACCAGAGGGGGTGGCGGGCGCGGTGAGGGTTTTTGTGACATGGGGATGGTGAGAGTTTTCAATTTTATTTTTTGAACTGGGTGGTGAGGGTTTTCTGTCCCACAAAAAGTTTCGGAGGCAACTGTTTGCTAGAGCCAACCGTGTGTGATTGACGTAACAGGGAAAATGAAAGTCATTGCAGACGGTTCCAATTTTGGGAACCGTGTGTGATTGATGTACTACTTCTGTCCTAGTTTATTCGTCCCCTTTGTAATTTGTACCAAATTTTGACCAAAATATTTAACTAACAAATGTTTATGCATGTCACCGAAAATTATATCATTGAACACTATGTTCAAATATGCATCCAATGATATAATTTTTGCTGACCTGCACTAACATTTTGTTAGTTAAATCTTTCATCAAAATTTAACACAAATTACAAAGGGGGCCAATAAACCAGGACGGAGGTAGATTCCATCAACCGAACTAATTGCATCCATATCCCACATTTAGATTTAAGTAAACATAGATTAAACATACTCAGACAGATAATAAGCATACACAAGCATAGTTCAACCATAAGTACATAGTTCAACCGTCATTAAGCATACTCAAGCGTACATAGTTTGATCCCACATCTCATTGACGGTGTCCTGGACTATGGGGTACTCACCACGTCGTCTCCCGATCAGTTTGATTGGGCCGAAGACCCCCGTGGCCGTTTACTCATGGGCCAGTTCGAACAGCCGATGACATATACGAGGAAGATTCCACAAGACTTGGTGATCAAGACAAGGACTCCTCTCCACCAACGTATTCGACTAGGACTCTTGTTATCCAAGGCCTCTGGTATGTTATATAAGCCGAGGCCAGGCTAGTTGATAGATTATGATATTACTCATCATACCTCTATGGTTTAGACCACAACATATGATCTCGAGGTAGATCAACTCTTGTAATCCTCATATTCATCAAGATCAATCAAGCAGGAAATAGGGTATTACCTCCATTAAGAGGGCCCGAACCTGGGTAAACACCATGTCCCTTGTCTCCTGTTACCCATCGATCCTAGATTCACAGCTTGGGACCTCCTACCCGAGATCCGCCGGTTTTGACACCGACATTGGTGCTTTCATTGAGAGTTCCGTTGTGTGGTCGACAAAGGATCGATGGCTCATCTGCAGATTAACTGCGACATCGGCATCTTCACCACCGGCTCGACTGGTCAGCTCGGCTTGACCGAGGACTGTGCCCTTCCTCCGGTAGTCATGTTCGGACAAGGGCCTTCATCAACATCAAATCCGATCTCTATCATGATCATGGAGGAATTATCCTCGGAGCTCAGGGGCTCAACGTCAACATTGCCCCCAGGCGACCGTGCTGTTTTTCCGGACAGCGAACTTGTATCCACTGCCACCACCTCCTTGAGAATCGCTTTGACGATTCCTTCAGTGAAATTGTGCGGAATTAAGTCTACAACAGCCATGCAAAATTTCGTCGAGTTCCGATGGAGGAATCTCCGGCAATCTATGATATACCGGAGCCCTGTCAAATCTAGACGGGAATCCGGACGAGTTTAGGGCGTGGTCTCCAGAGCCTAGCTCGGAGGTCCTTTGCAAGATTCAACCGTTCATCTGCTGTGGAACTCCCATGTCTACCACTCCTCCGAATTTCAGCTCAATCCGACGGTTCAAACTCCGGGAACCTTCCGATGAGTGGACCACTTTTTCAGATCTGTTTTCTGCGCGAGAACGAATCCGACCTGAGTTCATCTTTTTTATGAACGTGATTTCGGACATCCTTTTTGAAGGAAGTTTTGTATGGGGTATTGTGTTTTGTTCCCAAACACATCCCACTAATTTTAAGGTCTTTTCCAATATGATCTTCACCATCGCGCCGGTGCAAACCAGCCTGTCAACGTTGCTCCACGGCTGCCGACCTGTGCTAGACACGTCGTCGCTTTGTTGAGCCGATCTCAACTTCTTCGGATCATCATCTGGGCAAGCCGAACAAGAGTTCGTCATCGCGAAGGATAAATCATCACTAACATCTCCGCCCCATGGATTACACGGAGCGGTCACACCGGCATCGCCGCACGGTCACTTCATCAAGCCGGCATTGACCGTGTCACAAGTTATGACCTGCGCCGGCATGGCCGCACTGTTGCTTTTTAAGCCGATGTCCATCATGCCGAACCGCTTCAACATCTCAGGTGACATGGCAGCTGCAATGTCTCCTTACCGACCTGCTCCGTCACCTCGGCTAGACCGGGGGCTTCGCCATCCCTTCTTCAACCTACTCCGGAGACTTCGGCGTCGTCAGCCGACCACCTTCGTCACGTTAGCTTGGCCGGGGGCTTCGCCTCGGCGAGCCAACCTTTTCCAGCATCGCCATACCGTCGCTTCACCGACCATCAGGCAATGGGTGCGCAGATCGATTCCCAATTTTGGGAGCCGCTTTTCTTCGGACTGCTACAACGAACAAACCAGGTGCTGTTAATCCTGGCAATTTTTGCTTGTTTGGGTTTATTTTTTCCAAGGAATTATTACTCTGGTTTGTTCCATCATTTATACACAGGTCTATCAAATGGTGGCCGCATTACCGACGGTCGCGTGGTGGTTCAGTCAGTTTCCATACATAGTTCGGCGAACGCCGCAACCGGAATTCGGACCGACCTGTGAATTCAGGCTTTGCCACGCCTTTAATGCATCACGCCGACGCCCTGCATGGACATTGACTACGGCACTAGGCCACTTATCTTTAAATACATTATTTTGCGTAAATTAATTTGCAAGGATTTTTATATATTTATATTATTATTGTTGGCCTGCACTATTTTACATGTGTAGGTAATGGACTTCGACTGCGTCACGTGGTCTCTTCGGCAAGCCGACGCTGTCGTCCCAATCGGCGTAAATCGGCTCGCGTGATCACCTTGTTGGTCGTGTTGCCATACCGACGTGTTCGGTTAACTCGGGGACTTCGGCATCGCCGAGAGAGCTCTACCTCATCGAGTGTTCGGCGCACAGGCCATATTTCCTTTATTACTCACTTTGCATAAATTATTTATTATACAACATTTTTTAATTTATTATCATTACTATTATCCCCGGTTTGCACTTTTTTGCGCATAGGCAAATGATCCGGGTCAGGCAATGTTGTCACCTCGGCTGGACGGGGGGCTTCGTCAACACTTCATTAACCCACGCCGGGGACTTCAGCGTAACTCTGCCGGCCTGCAATGGCCATGCTATCACCACTTCGGAGTGCCGAGCTCTTCGCTCCGCCACCTCAGGACCGGCTTGGGGAATGGAACCTTGTCCCACATCAAGCTCGGACCGCGTCATCAATGCCGAACACATTAACCAGCTCAGTCGCTTCCATGCTCAAAAACTTTCAGTTTTAAATTTTGTTCGGTTCGACAAAGCATTATACTTTTTTGGCAAAAAGTCATTTATGAAAAACTTCCTTGTCAAAACTTTATTTGTGACACATAAATTCAAACACCCCGTTTATTTACTGGCTTCCTTTATGAAGCCTTTCCTCTTGCATATGATTATACTTGTATGGCTTCGTTCCTTGTTCGTGTATTACGCCACAATATGCACCATGTTGACTTAAGTGTTCCGCAAGCTGGGTTGCCTGGCTCCTGTGCTTACCCCTACGTTCCCGATTGTTCGGCTAGGGAGTAAAGGGAGCACCTATGCGATTGTCACGATCGGGTCATCCGAGCTCGGACCTCAGACTGGGTGAAGCCGAAAGCTAGCGCTCTTATTGTTTTCAATTATGGTCGGCACACAACGGAACTCATGAATACAAAAAATATATTGCACAAGTCTCATAGTAAAATGGGCAACCGAAGAAAGGTATCGGTGGAGGTACTATTTTCTTTGAAGATGCTTCTTACACTTCGTCAGTAATATAGCATAAGTTCCCTGAGCGCGCTTTGTCTGTTATAGCCTTATGGCCTGATTGCCTGGTTATCATAAACACCGTCGATATTCTCGACAGGTGGAGTACATAACACTTTTTGGCCCTTGGCAGAAGAGGGAGAAGCTGACGGTCGGTTAAGACGCGTTTAAAGTTTGGTTGAACACAGATATGATATAAGTACTTCAGTACATACAATCATTATACATAAAATTCTTTTACCCAAGTCACTTGGGGGCTCTTAAAATTTATATGAGTTGTTTTATAGTAAATGTGTTTTCTTCTTTGTCATTGCAAAGTATTTTTCTACCGCTCCTTTTTCGACTCGAGTGTATGGTCAATAGCCGGATGGCATGTCTTCTCTCTAAAAGCCGCTCGAGTTTAGTTTGCTAAACTAGCCTCGGAGAAGCACTCCGCCTTCGGGATAAGGAGATTGAAGCCGTCGACTGACCCGCTTGATGTCTTGAGATCGGATGTGTCATATTAATGCATGACAGAAACACAAAAAATTTAAGACCAATTTTCGGATTGGCACCGAACACTTGATCTAGTTCGGACGTCAAGTTTTTAATGAAGTTTTTTTGGTTTTCCAAGCCTATGGCACTTATAAACTATTTGTGTGTTTCCAGCATAAGTCTCGCAGTGCAACGCAAGACACCTTTAGAGATTCGGCAAAAACATTCTCGGATATTGCTATATATGCATTAGTTTCGAATTGTGTCTTCGGTCAATAGTTGGGTTGCCCGGCTCCTGTGCTTGCCTCCTACATTCCGCTTTGTTCGGCTAGGTGTGCAAAGGGAGAACCACTGCGAGTGTGCTTCCAGCTCGCATGGTTAAGCACCTCAGTGGAGAAAGCCGAAAACTGACTATCACAATAAGCATAAACTAGTCAGCAATCCAATGACTGTGTTAAATGACGGGCCGTTCATAGCACTGGCCAATGTGTTTACGGCTTGACCTCGGCTGTCGCCGAACACTAACCGGGGGCTAGTAACTGGCCTCCCAACTTTAAGCTCCTATGACTAAGTGAAAGTTATAAAGCCCGCATATCCGATTGCCTTGTTTCCGCTAACACAACCGCCCCCGGGCACCGAGATGTCGGCTAAGGGTTGTTTTGTTATTGCGGAAACACCCTGCGTAGCATCTACAAAGGGGTGGAAGCCGACGATGGGCCACTTTCAAATGATAAACGGTCGCAACGGAGTCAAAATAAACATATATCATCAGTCTTTGTATTCAATATACAAACTGTTGCCTTCCGTAATCATCGTTATAAAGCCATAAATATGCATCAATTTGACTTAAGATCTTGGCCAAGCTGGGTTGCCTGGCTCCTGTGCTTACCCCTACGTTCCCGACTGTTCGGCTAGGCGGTAAAGGGAGCACCTTTGTGATTGTTACTACCGGGTCATCCGAGTTAGTACCTCAGACTGGGTGAAGCCGAAAGCTAGCAATCTTAAAGGATCACATTGGTCGGCAACGACGCAAATAAATGTTTTTGCTTCATTAATAACATAGAGTTCGGGAACTTTCCCTGAACTAAATCCTCAATATTTTCCTCCCGCATTGATAGTAGGTGAGTTTTCATGATCATGATAAGCATGATGACCCAAAGAAAGGAACTGATAGCGGGACTATTTTCTTTGGAAGATGTTTCTTACGTTAAAACGTAATATAACATATCTCTCCGTGTACCTTTGTTTATAAAATCGTATGACCAGATTGCCTTGTTTGCCGTAAAACTTTGCCCTTGTAAAGGCTTTATAAAGTAGGACCAACACTCCCCAGCTACTGGCCGAGGAGGTTGAAGCCGATGGTCGGTCCACAAAGTTTTGTACAATACGGATCTGAGCATTAATGATGTAAAGTACTTGGATACATAGAATCATTACACATAAAAATTGCGAGTAAAATCCATTTACTGCAATCCATCTTTTACACCCCTTGGGGCCTACCTTGGCGAGCTTGGATTTCGACAAGCTCTAAGCTCTTTTAAGAGATCTTTATTCTCTTTCCGAGAAGTTTGTGTTAAACACAACAAACTTTTCTGTCAAACGGATATTGATCCTTAAGTCGGCCACCCGTGCCCACATTAAGGCTCGGGGGCTACTGGGCTCTGCGCTCATTATTTACAAATATTAAAGGGGCATATCGATCCCCTGATCTGGTGTTGCCACCCGACCAGTGGCTCGGGGGCTACTGCATTGCCTATTGAATGCAGAAAATTCAAAGTGCTCAATGTTCGGCATAAACCGAACTATGGACAAGTGCGTCTTCGGACGACAATAAGTACCATAGGGGACTTATCCGACATCAAGCTGATATATCACGGCGACTTCTCACGACCCTTTCTCAGGGGCCCGTCCGCCGATCACTATTACCTCTATATATTACATAGCGTTTCTATCCCTATGTATGCTGCCGAGCTAGGAGTTGATCTCAGGCCGATTTCACGACCTGAGTCTCAGAAGCTACTAGGATCAACGGTTTCATATTTTCCTTCAGGTGCATCTCGGATTTTAGGCCGACAGACACCTTGAGGGCTACTGGCAATCCATCTTGTCAGCAAATAAATTTATACGCATCGGAAATAAAATCCACAAACAATCAGCCCATGACCGAGGTGTTGAGCCACCTCGGAAGCAGTTCGGCATATAGCTCAGATGCAAGTGGCTGGCTCCTTAGAGGGCATTTCCGGCATTAAGCTCGGCTGAAACTTTTTTGAGCCAGGGTGATCTATGACACCTCGGATATAGTCCGGTGTTGGAGGTTGGACACAGTCCGGCGTTGGAGCTCAGGTACATTCCGGCGTTGTTGCTCGGCTGCAAAAGATACCTCGAATACAGTCTGGCGTTGGAGCTCGGACACAAGAGGACACTGCCGCCCGGGAACAACTTCAAACCCGAGGTATGGCATAAAAATAACTAGGCATTGATGAAGGTCGACGGATACCCGATGTGTGAACTCTTCGGATTTACTTCGGCGATCCTCAAGATCGAAGATGAGAAGATTTGTTGAACCAGTTTTCAAGACTGACGACCGAAGATGAAGAACAGTTCGAAAGAATCGAGGACCGTCCCCAACTTGAAGACCGGTTCAGGGGCTACTGACGGTGTCCTGGACTAGGGGGTACTCACCACGTCATCTCCAGATCAGTTGGATTGGGCCAAAGACCCCCGTGGTCGTTTACTCATCGGCCAGTTCGGACAGCCGATGACATATACGAGGAAGATTCCACGAGACTTGGTGATCAAGCCAAGGACTCCTCTCCACCGACGTATTCGACTAGGACTCCTGTTATCCTAGGCCTCTGGTATGTTATATAAGCCGAGGCTAGGCTAGTTGATAGATTATGATATTACTCATCATACCTCTATGGTTTAGACCACAACATATGATCTCGAGGTAGATCAACTCTTGTAATCCTCATATTCATCAAGATCAATCAAGCAGGAAGTAGGGTATTACCTCCATTAAGAGGGCCCGAACCTGGGTAAACACCGTGCCCCTTGTCTCCTGTTACCCATCGATCCTAGATTCACAACTTGGGACCTCCTACCTGAGATCCGTCGGTTTTGACACCGACACTCATGTCATCTGCTGGCACGATCCCGAAGCTTCTCCAGGTACTCGGCGTATGCGGCGTGCACCACCCAGTGAGAATACTTCTGCTTGAAGGAGCCAATGGCTCGTCCTCTTGCATGCGCCAGAACACTTTGATACGCGTCATGAAGCTTTTGGTTGCAAAATGGGCATTGATAGCTGCCGTCCAGGTCCTAACACGCATGTTATGCATTCCCTCATAAAGCTCCCTCAGGATTTGCCTCTTATACCTCCTCTGGGCATCTTCATCCTCACTGTCCACATCGTCGGACATCACCTATACAAATAGTAGAAAATGTGGTGTCAAATTAATGTTTACAAACTAATATCTAGCGAACATCAAGCAGTTGGCAAAATTTGGCATCAAATCAATGTTTACATGCCGTGAAGTAGGCTTAGGAATTTATGGCTATTTTTTTATACATATCCAGAGATTATGGTTCGATTTTTAAACACAATCGTCTATGTACAGACCAATCTTGAAGAAAATAATGGCACACACATATATGTAGGTCATTCAAAATCAATTGTCAAGTCCTGGCTAGTAGTCGGATTACTAGCAGAAATCATTTGCACAGATGAAACAACTAATCACTTATCACTTGTACCATTCAAACAATCAATACACTACACGGATCTAACGAAACTTTCTCAGATTTCATGGATTGGGAGAACATAACCATAGGATTTCTATTCCAAAAAGCGGGAGGCAGGAGTAACCAGAGAAACCCTAGGATGTATTTGACACATAAATGGGTATAGATGACTAACCGGTTGTCCGTCGTCGTCATCTCCGGAGTGCTCGTCGGAGCCGTCGCCGGGGTCGTTGCCCAAGTCGTCACCGGAGTCGGTGTGGACCTCCACCTCCGCATGTGGAAGCACGACGCCGTCGATGACGTTAGGGTGCAGCGATACCTCACCGGCGGTGATGGAAACCTCTGTCTCCATCTCCAAGCCGTGCTCCGGTGCTTCAGCAGCCCCGGCTGGCCACTCCCTCCGATGGGGCTCTTCGGCGGCATCCTCATACACTGACGGCTTTGAGGACTGAGTGCAGCGTCGAGGATGCAAGCAGAGAGAGAGGATTGTGTGTGTGGCGAGGATGAGGGGCTGCGGCCGCTCGGGCGCGCCATTAATATGGAGTACTGGGAGAGAGGTGGGCGGCGGTCAAACCGCTGGCTCGCCTCCTAGTGAGCCTGCGCACCGGACTGCTGGCATGCCTACCGTTGTTTCACACATCTACTCGCACGCCTCCCGATGACACTGCGCAGCGAGCATGCTTCTCGTCAATTCACACACATGCACGCACGCCTCCTAATCTGCGTGCGCGGCGGACTGCTCGCATGTGTCCCGTAAACTCACGCTTGCTCGCACGGCACACAGGTCGTGTGGCGGCACGTATATTTTTTTCTATTTGGATGATTAATGATGCCGCTTTATTGCTTAACCGAAGCATGACACGTATCAATTGTTGGTCTAACACTCATGGTTCAAATAAATAATCCGTTTGCGATATTGGTTCCCAATTATTGATAATTTCCTGTTTGTCAGAAGATAAAGATTACATCAAAACTGGTCTCAAATTTGACAAAAAAAGTACAATGCCACTTTGTATTGATGTCCATATGACAACACGATAAGTTTCATGAATTTGAAATAAGTTTTGGATGTACTAGAATTTAAAAATCAAGATTCTCAATGTTTCAAATTTCTTGCCCGGGGAGTAAACATGCACCTAGTGACACACATGCGTTTTTGCAATCCATTTAGGTGCACTGTCACGTGTGCATGTAGCTCAAATTTGAGTTTTGCACATTATACCCCTAGAAAATCAATCAATGTACTAAAACGTCTTAATGATCTCAGTTTTTTTTAAATTAAAAAGTCCCTCCTGTGGTAACATATGTTTCACGTGGGATAATTTAACATGCATCATAGTTGCGGTGGATTCGCGGTGTGCGTGTGTGTGTGTGGGGGGGGGGGTGGTGGTGGCTGGCAGTACACTACGAGTCATGAGCCACCGTGTGGGTTGGCCATTTTGTGAGGTAGGTGCCACATCAGAGTCGTGAATTCGTTATTTAAAACATTACACAACTCTTCCATACATACATGTTTTGGCCACATGCGGTCGATGGTTGTCCTACACGACACTCGATAATCGCGTGTGACGCTTTCTGTGGGCCCGCGAGATCGTCGTCCATCACTTTGACTAGCAGCCGGCAGAGAGGTTAATTTGACCAGCAAGGTAGAAACCTTTTTGTTTGTGTTATGGTGGGAGTATATAGTATGCGTTGAAGAGGTGGGACGGGACTAGCATATATACTATACGTACGCGTCCGTGAACAAGTACACCTCACTCAGTGTCGGGACTTTTCGGTTTCCGAGGCACGTGCCACATCAAAGTTGTGAAATTGGCTATTCAAACATCACACAACACCTCTTTGGGCCACATGCATGCACGCGGTGGTTATCCTAGGACACTCACGTGTGACGCTCCCATCTGTGGGCCCGCGAGGCCATCATCGATGCATGCATCACTTTGACCTACATAGGGAGAGGTTAATTCATTTCACAATCAAGGAGGATTCTTTCTGGGTTGTATTATGGTAGGAGCATATAGTATGTGTCGAAGAGGGGGAAGGGGACCATCATATGTAGTACGCTTAATGAACCTCGCTCTGTGTGGGGCCTTTACGTTTTTTGAGGCATGTGCCACATCAGAGTTATGCATTTTGGGTATTCAACATATGTTTGGCCCACATGCAAAGTGATGGTGGTTGTCCTCTCGCACCAACTTAAGCGGTTATCAAAGATATCGATGCTTTCCATCTATGGGCCTGCTTGGTCCATCACTACTTTGCCTGACAATGAGAGAGGTTAATTTGAATTAGGAGGGGATTATTATTTTTGTTTGTAATATGGTATTTATATAGGTCATGCTCTGGGATCACATGACACAGTATGAGCACACACATGCATGTGTATGCATGAATCCCTCCCATCGAGTCAAAGTGTATAGTACTATTGGGTAACGTAGTATTTCAAAAAAAATCCTACGATCACGCAAGATCTATCTAGGAGAAGCATAGAAATGAGCGGGGAGAGTGTGTCCACGTACCCTCGTAGACCGAAAGCGGAAGCGTTAAGTAACGCGGTTGATGTACTCGAACTTCTTCGCGATCCAACAGATCAAGTACCGAATGCACGGCACCTCTGCGATCTACACACGTTCAGCTCGGTGACATCCCTCGAACTTCTAGATCCAGCTGAGGTCGAGGGAGAGTTTCATCAGCACGACGGCGTGTTGACGGTGAGGATGAAGTTACCGACGCAGGGCTTCGCCTAAGCACTACGACAAATATGACTGAGGTGGAAATCTGTGGAGGGGGCACCGCATACGCCTGAGAAATCAACTTGTGTGTCTATGGGGTGCCCCCCTCCCCCGTATATAAAGAGTGGAGGTGGGAGCCAGCCGGCCTCATGGGGTGCGCCCCAAGGGAGGGAATCCTACTCCTACTAGGAGTAGGCTCACCCCTTTCCTAGTCCAACTAGGAGGGGAAGGAAAGGGAAGAGGGAGAGAAGGAAAGGGGGCCGGCCCCCCTCCCCAATTCGGATTGGGCTTGGGGGGCGCCCCTCCTCTTGGCCGCCTCCTCCTCTCTCCCACTAAAACCCATGAAGGCCCATTAATCGCCCGGGGGTTCCGGTAACCCCCCGGTACTCTGGTAAATACCCGATACACCTCAGAACTATTCCGGTGTCTGAATATAGTCATCCAATATATCAATCTTCATGTCTCGACCATTTTGAGACTCCTCGTCATGTCCGTGATCTCATACAGTACTTCAAACTACCTTCGGTACATCAAAACACATAAACTCATAATACTGATCGTCATCAAATGTTAAGCATGCGGACCCTACGGGTTCGAGAACTATGTAGACATGACCGAGACTCATCTCCGTTCGATAACCAATAGCGGAACCTGGATGCTCATATTGGCTCCTACACCAATTAGCGAGGAAGTTAATGTTGATTATCATGAAACTTCTGATCAACTTACTACCGAACCTTGTAGGTCAACCAGAGTACGTTCCGCACCAGAGTGGTACGGTAATCCTGTTCTAGAAGTCATGTTACTAGACCATAACGAACCTACAAACTATGAGGAAGCGATGATGAGCCCTGATTCCGTGAAATGGTTTGAGGCCATGAAATCTGAGATGGGATCCATGTATGAGAACAAAGTGTGGACTTTGGTTGACTTGCCTGATGATCAGCAAGCCATTGAGAATAAATGGATCTTCAAGAGGAAGACAGACGCTGATAGTAGTGTTAGTATCTACAAAGCTCGACTTGTCGAAAAGGGTTTTCGACAAGTTCACGATGTTGACTACGATGAGATTTTCTCACTCGTGTCGATGCTTAAAGTCTGTCCAAATCATGTTAGCAATTGCCACATTTTATGAAATCTGACAAATCGATATCAAAACTGCCTTCCTTAATGGATTTATTAAATAAGAGTTGTATATGATACAACCAGATGGTTTTGTCAATCCTAAAGGTGCTAACAATATGTGCAAGCTCCAGCGATCCATCTATGGACTGGTGCAAGCATCTCGGAGTTGGAATATACGCTTTGATAAGTTGATCAAAGCATATAGTTTTATACAAACTTGCGGTGAAGCCTGTATTTACAAGAATGTGAGTGGGAGCACTACAGCCTTTCTGATAAGTATATGTGAATAACATATTGTTGATCGGAAATGATGTTGAATTTTTTGGAAAGCATAAAGGAGTGTTTGAAAGGAGTTTTTCAAAGAAAGACCTCGGTGAAGCTGCTTACATATTGGGCATCAAGATCTACAGAGATAGATCAAGACGCTTGATAAGATTTTTCAATGAGTACATACCTTGACAAGATTTTTGAAGTAGTTCAAAATGGAAAAGTCAAAGAAGGAGTTCTTGCCTGTATTGCAAGGTGTAAAGTTGAGTAAGACTTAAAACACGACCATGGCAGAAAATAGAAAGAGAATGAAAATCATTTCCTATGCCTCGGCCATAGGCTCTATAAAGTATGCTATGTTGTGTACCAAACCTATTGTGTACCTTCCCATGAGTTTGGCAAGGGCGTACGATATTGATCCAGGAGTGGATCACTTGATAGCGGTCAAAATTGTCCTTAGAAGACTAAGGAGATATTTCTCGGTTATGGAGGTGATAAAGAGTTCGTCGTAAAGAGTTACGCCGATGCAAGCTTTTACACCGATCCAGATGACTCCGAGTCTCAATCTGGATACATTTTGAAAGTGGGAGCAATTAGCTAGAGTAGCTCCATGCAGAGCATTGTAGACATAGAAAATTTGCAAAATACATACGGCTCTGAATGTGACAGACCCATTGACTAAGCTCTCTCAAAAGCAAAACATGATCACACCTTAGTACTCTTTGGGTGTTAATCACATATCAATGTGAACTAGATTATTGACTCTAGTAAATCCCTTTGGGTATTAGTCACATGGCGATGTGAACTAATCACATGGTGATGTGAACTATTGGTGTTAAATCACATGCCGATGTGAAATAGATTATTGACTCTAGTGCAAGTGGGAGACTGAAAGAAATATGCCCTAGAGGCAATAATAAAGTTGTTATTTATATTTCCTTATATCATATAAATGCTTATTATTCATGCTAGAATTTTATTAACTAGAAACTTAGTACATGTGTGAAAAACATAGACAAAACAGAGTGTCCCTAGTATGACTCTACTTGACTAGCTCGTTAATCAAAGATGGCTATGTTTCCTGACCATAGACATGTGTTGTTGATACGTCTCCAACGTATCTACTTTTCCAAACACTTTTGCCCTTGTTTTGGACTCTAACTTGCATGATTTGAATGAAACTAACCCGGACTGACGCTGTTTTCAGCAGAATTGCCATGGTGTTATTTTTGTGCAGAAATAAAAGTTCTTGGAATGCCTTGAAACTTCACAGAGAATATTTTTTGGAATATATAAAAAATACTGGCGAAAGAATCAACACAAGGGGGCCCACACCCTGTCCACGAGGGTGGGGGGCACGCCCACACCCCTGGGGCACGCCCCCTGCCTCGTGGGCCCCCTGAGGCTCCACCGACCTCAACTCCAACTCTATATATTCACGTTCGGGGAGAGAAAAATGAGAGAGAAGGATTCATCGCGTTTTATAATACCGAGCCACCGCCAAGCCCTAATCTCTCTCGGGAGGGTTGATCTGGAGTCCGTTCGGGGCACCGGAGAGGGAAATCCATCGTCGTCATCATCATCAACCTTACTGCATCACCAATTTCATGATGCTCACCGCCGTGCATGAGTAATTCCATCGTAGGCTTGTGCTACATCTTGAGCACTGCGTTGGTTTTCCCTTGAAGAGGAAAGGGTGATGCAGTAAAGTAGCGTAAGTATTTCCCTCAGTTTTTTAGAACCAAGGTATCAATCTAGTAGGAGACCACACTCGAGTCCCACGCACCTACACAAACAAATAAGAACCTCGCAACCAACGCAATAAAGGGATTGTCACCTTCACGGTCACTTACGAGAGTGAGATCTGATAGATATGATAAGATAATATTTTTGGTATTTTTATGATAAAGAGTAAATAGAGATGCAAAGTAAAATAAACGGCAATAGAAATATCTAAGTATTGGAAGATTAATATGATGGAAAATAGACTCGGGGGCTATAGGTTTCACTAGTGGCTTCTCTCAAGAGCATAAGTATTACGGTGGGTGAACAAATTACTATCGAGCAATTGATAGAATTGAGCATAGTTATAAGAATATCAAGGTATGACCATGTATATAGGCATCACGTCCGCGACAAGTAGACCGAAACGATTCTGCATCTACTACTATTACTCCACACATCGACCGCTATCCAGCATGCATCTAGAGTATTAAGTTCATAAGAACAAAGTAATGCTTTAAGTAAGATGACATGATGTAGAGGGATAAACTCATGCAATATGATATAAACCCCATCTTGTTATCCTCGATGGCAACAATACAATACGTGCCTTGCTGCCCCTGCTGTCACTAGGAAAGGACACCGCAAGATTGAACTCAAAGCTAAGCACTTCTCCCATTGCAAGAAAGATCAATCTAGTAGGCCAAACCAAACTGATAATTCTAAGAGACTTCCAAAGATAACCAATCATACGTAAAAGAATTCAGAGGAGATTCAAATATTGTTCATAGATAAACTTGATCATAAACCCACAATTCATCGGTCTCGACAAACACACAGCAAAAGAAGATTACATCAAATAGATCTCCACAAGAATCGTGAAGAACTTTGTATTGAGATCCAAAGAGAGAGAAGAAGCCATCTAGCTAATAACTATGGACCCGAAGGTTTGAGGTAAACTACTCACACATCATCGGAAAGGCTATGGTGTTGATGGAGAAGCCCTCCGTGATCAATGCCCCCTCCGGCGGAGCGCCGGAAAAGGCCCCAAGATGGGATCTCACGGGTACAGAAGGTTGCGGCGGTGGAATTAGGTTTTCGTGGATGCCTCTGATGGTTTGGGGGTACGTAGGTATATATAGGAGGAAAAAGTATGTCGGTGGAGCCACATGGGCCCCACGAGGGTGGAGAGCGCGCCCAGGGGGGTAGGCGCGACCCCTGCCTCGTGCTCTCCTCGTTGATTTCTTGACGTGGACTCGAAGTCCTCTCGATCACATTTGTTCCGAAAATCACGTTCCCGAAGGTTTCATTCCGTTTGGAGTCCGTTTGATATTCTTTGTCTGCGAAACTCTGAAATAGGGAAAAAACAACAATTTGGGCCGGGCCTCCGGTTAATAGGTTAGTCCCAAAAGTAATATAAAAGTGTATAATAAAGCCCATTAAACATCCAAAACAAAATATAATATAGCATGGAACAATAAAAAATTATAGATACGTTGGAGACATATCAAGCATCCCCAAGCTTAATTCCTGCTCGTCCTCGAGTAGGTAAATGATAAAAACAGAATTTTTGATGTGGAATGCTACTTGGCATAATTTCAATGTAATTCTTCTTATTGTGGCACGAATGTTCATATTCGATATAATTCAAGATAAAAGTTTGATGTTGACATAAAAACAATAATACTTCAAGCATGCTAACCAAGCAATTATGTCTTATCAAAATAACATAGCCAAAGCAAGTTATCCCTACAAAATCATATAGTCTGGCTATGCTCCATCTTCCCCACACAAAATATTCATATCATGTACAACCCCGGTTTTAGCCAAGCAATTGGTTCATACTTTTTAACGCGCTTCAGCCTTTTCAACTTTTACGCAATACATGAGCGCAAGCCATGGATATAGCACTACGGTGGAATAAGGTATAATGATAGGGGTTATATGGGAAGACAAAAAAGGAGAAAGTCTCACATCGACGAGGCTAATCAACGGGCTATGGAGATGCCCATCAATTGATGTCAATGCAAGGAGTAGGGATTGCCATGCAACAGATGCACTAGAGCTATAAGTGTATGAAAGCTCAAACAAAAGAAACTAAGTGGGTGTGCATCAAACTTGCTTGCTCACGAAGACCTCGGGCATTTGAGGAAGCCCATCATTGGAATATACAAGGCAAGTTCTATAATGAAAATTCCCACTAGTATATGAAAGTGACAAAATGAGAGACTCTCTATCATGAAGATCACGGTGCTACTTTGAAGCACAAGTGTGGTAAAAGGATAGTAACATTGTCCCTTCTCTCTTTTTCTCTCATTTTTTTGGGCCTTTTTTTTCATGGCCTCCTTTTTTTAGTCCGGAGCCTCATCCCGATTTGTGGGGGAATCATAGTCTCCATCATCCTTTCCTCACTTGGGACAATGCTCTAATAATGATTATCATCACACTTTTATTTACTTACAACTCATGAATTACAACTCGATACTTAGAACAAGATATGAATCTATGTGAATGCTTCCGGCGGTGTACCGGGATATGCAATGAATCAAGAGCGACATGAATGAAAGAATTATGAACGGTGGCTTTGCCACAAATACGATGTCAACTACATGATCATGCAAAGCAATATGACAATGATGAAGTGTGTCATGATAAACGAAATGGTGGAAAGTTGCATGGCAATATATCTCGGAATGGCTATGGAAATGCCATAATAGGTAGGTATGGTGGCTGTTTTGAGGAAGGTATAAGGAGGTTTATGTGTGATAGAAAGTATCATATCACGGGGTTTGGATGCACCGGCGAAGTTTGCACCAACTCTCAATGTGAGAAAGGGCAATGCATGGTACCGAAGAGGTAAGTGTGTGTATAATCCATGGACTCACATTAGTCATAAAGAACTCATATACTTATTGCAAAATTTTATTAGCCCTCGAAGCAAAGTACTACTACGCATGCTCCTAGGGGGTTGGTAGGAGTTAACCATCACGCGATCCCGACCGCCACACAAAGGATGACAATCAATAAATACCTCATGCTCCAACTTCGTTACATAACGGTTTACCATACATGCATGCTACGGGAATCACAAACTCCAACACAAGTATTTCTCAATTTCACAATTACTCAACTAGCACAACTATGATATTACCACCTTTATATCTCAAAACAATTATCAAGCATCAAATTTCTCATGATATTATAATTAAAGCAAATTGCCATGCTGTTTTAAGACTCTAAAAATAATATAAGTGAAGCATGAGAGATCAATAGTTTCTATAAAACAAATCCACCGCCGTGAACTAAAAGATATAATTGAAGCACTAGAGCAAAAACTATATAGCTCAAAAAATATAAGTGAAGCACATAGAGTATTCTAATAAATTCTGATTTATGTTTGTCTCTCTCAAAAGGTGTGTACAGCAAGGATGATTGTGGTACACTAAAAATCAAAGACTCAAATCATACAAGACGCTCCAAGCAAAACACATATCATGTGGTGAATAAAAATATAGCTCCAAGTAAAGTTACCGATGGAAGTAGACGAAAGAGGGGATGCCTTTCGGGGCATCCCCAAGCTTTGGCTTTCGGGGGTCCTTAGATTATCTTGGGGTGCCATGGGAATCCCCTATCTTAGGCTCTTGTCACTCCTTGTTCCATAATCCATCAAATCTTTTACCCAAAACTTGAAAACTTCACAACACAAAACTTAGCAGAAAATCTCGTGAGCTCCGTTAGTGAAAGAAAACAAAACACCACTTCAAGGTATTGTATTGAACTAATTCTTTATTTGTATTGGTGTTAAACCTACTGTATTCCAACTTGTCTATGGTTTATAAACTCTTTTACTAGCCATAGATTCATCAAAATAAGCAAACAACACACGAAAAACAGAATCTGTCAAAAATAGAACAGTCTGTAGTAATCTGTAACTAACGCAAACTTCTGGAACTCAGAAATATCTACCAAAATAGGACGACCTAGAAAATTTGTTTATTGATCTACTTCAATTGGAATCAGTATTTTATCACGTTCTGGTTATTTTTAACAATTGTTTTCGTGAACAGAAAGTTTCTGGGATTTTCAGCAAGATCAAATAACTATCATCCGAGAAGATCCTATAGGTTTAACTTGGCACAAACACTAATTAAAACATAAAAACAAATCTAACCAGAGGCTAGATCAAATATTTAGTCCTAAACAGAATCAAAAAACAAAAAAACAAAAAAATGTGTTGCCTCCTAACAAGCGCTATCGTTTAACGCCCCTAGCTAGGCATAAAAGCTAGGATAGATCTAGGTATTGCCATCTTTGGTAGGCAATCCATAAGTGGCTCTCATAATAGATTCATAAGGTAATTTTATTTTCTTTCTAGGGAAGTGTTCCATGCGTTTCCTTAAGGGAAATTGGAATCTAATATTCCCTTCCTTCATATCAATAATTGCACCAATCGTTCTAAGGAAAGGTCTACCAAGAATAATAGGATATGAAGGATTGCAATCTATGTCAAGAACGATGAAATCTACGAGCACATAGTTCCTATTTGCAACAACAAGAACATCATTAATTCTTCCCATAGGTTTCTTAATGGTGGAATCCGCAAGGTGCAAGTTCAAAGAACAATCATCAAATTCACGGAATCCTAGCAAATCACACAAAGTTTTTGGGATCGTGGAAACACTAGCACCCAAATCACACAAAGCATGGCATTCATGATCTTTAATTTTAATTTTAATAGTAGGTTCCCACTCATCATAAAGTTTTCTAGGGATAGAAACTTCCAACTCAAGTTTTTCTTCATAAGATTGCATCAAAGCATCAACGATATGTTTAGTAAAAGCTTTATTTTGGCTATAAGCATGAGGAGAATTTAGCACGGATTGCAACAAGGAAATACAATCCATCAAAGAGCAATTATCATAATTAAATTCCTTGAAATCCAAAATAGTGGGTTCATTAATATCTAAAGTTTCGATCTCTTCAATCCCACTTTTACCAATTTTTGCATCAAGATCTAAAAACTCCAAATTTTTGGGACGCCTTCTAGGTATAGGTGACTCATCTCTAGCCCAATTATTATCAAGATTCATATTGCAAAACAAAGATTTAATAGGAGACACATCAATAACTTTAAGATCTTCGTCTTTATTCTCACAAAAACTAGAAGAACACGCTTTCACCAAGCAATGTTTCTTAGCACACGTCCTAGCGGTTCTTTCTTTGCACTCATCAATGGAAATTCTCATGGCTTTGAGAGACTCATTGATATCATGCTTAGGCGGAATAGATCGAAGTTTCAAAGAATCAACGTCAAGAGAAATTCTATCAACGTTCCTAGCGAATTCATCAACCTTG
The DNA here is from genome assembly GCF_018294505.1 of Triticum aestivum. Taxonomy (NCBI): domain Eukaryota; kingdom Viridiplantae; phylum Streptophyta; class Magnoliopsida; order Poales; family Poaceae; genus Triticum; species Triticum aestivum. The sequence goes on from NC_057805.1 coordinate 276,983,970, forward strand.
AGCAATTTTTCTTCAAGCAAAGCATTGAAATTCTTTTGTGAATTCATAAACTCCTTAACACTAGTCTCAAATTCAGAGGGCATCTTATTAAAATTTCCATAAGAGTTGTTGTAGGAATTGCCATAATTATTAGAGGAGTTACTAGGATACGGCCTAGGATTAAAGTTTCCTCTATACGCGTTGTTACCAAAATTATTCCGACCAACAAAATTCACATCCATAGATTCATTATTATTCTCAATCAAAGTGGACAAAGGCATATCATTAGGATCAGAAGAAACACTTTTAGTAGAAAATAATTTCATAAGTTCATCCATCTTTCCACTCAAAACATTAATTTCCTCTACCGCATGAACTTTTTATTAGTAGATCTTTCGGTGTGCCATTGAGAATAATTAACCATAATATTATGTAGGAGTTTAGTAGCTTCTCCTAAAGTGATTTCCATAAAAGTGCCTCCCACGGCCGAATCTAAAAGATTTGTAGAAGCAAAATTCAATCCGACATAAAATTTTTGTATAATCATCCAAAGATTCAAACCATGTGTAGGGCAATTACGTATCATTAATTTCATCCTCTCCCAAGCTTGTGCAACATGTTCATGATCAAGTTGCTTAAAATTCATAATATCGTTTCTAAGAGAGATGATCTTAGCGGGAGGAAAATACTTAGAGATAAAATCATCTTTGCACTTATTCCAAGAATCAATACTATTTTTAGGCAAAAACGAAAACCAAGCTTTAGCACGATCTCTAAGAGAAAAAGGAAATAGCTTCAATTTAACAATATCATTGTCCCCATATTTCTTCTTTTGCATATCACACAAATCAACGAAGCTATTTAGATGGGTAGCGGCATCTTCACTAGGAAGGCCGGCGAATTGATCTTTCATGAAAAGATTCAACAAGGCAGCATTAATTTCGCAAGATTCAGCATCGGTAAGAGGAGCAATCGGAGTGCTAAGAAAATCATTGTTGTTGGTATTGGCAAAGTCACACAATTTAGTATTATCTTGAGCCATCGTGACAAGCAAGCAATCAACACATGAGCAAAACAAGAAGCAAGCGAAAAAGAGGTGAACGGAAAAGAGAGGGCGAATAAAATGGCAAGGGTGATGTGGGGAGAGGAAAACGAGAGGCAAATGGCAAATAATGTAATGCGAGGGATAAGGGTTTGTGATGGGTACTTGGTATGTCTTGACTTGTGCGTAGACTCCCCGGCAACGGCGCCAGAAATCCTTCTTGCTACCTCTTGAGCACTGCGTTGGTTTTCCCTTGAAGAGCAAAGGGTGATGCAGTAAAGTAGCGTAAGTATTTCCCTCAGTTTTTGAGAACCAAGGTATCAATCCAGTAGGATACCATGCTCGAGTCCCACGCACCTACACAAACAAATAAGAACCTCGCAACCAACGCGATAAAGCGGTTGTCAATCCCTTCACGGTCACTTACGAGAGTGAGATCTGATAGATATGATAAGATAATATTTTTAGTATTTTTATGATAAAGAGTAAATAAAGATGCAAAGTAAAATAAACGGCAATAGAAATAGCTAAGTATTGGAAGATTAATATGATGGAAAATAGACCCCGGGGCCATAGGTTTCACTAGTGGCTTCTCTCAAGAGCACAAGTATTACGGTGGGTGAACAAATTACTGTCGAGCAATTGATAGAATTGAGCATAGTTATGAGAATATCTAGGTATGATCATGTATATAGGTATCACGTCCGCGACAAGTAGACCGAAACGATTTTGCATCTACTACTATTACTCCACACATCGACCGCTATCCAGCATGCATCTAGAGTATTAAGTTCATAAGAACAGAGTAATTCTTTAAGTAAGATGACATGATGTAGAGGGATAAACTCATGCAATATGATATAAACCCCATATTGTTATCCTCGATGTCAACAATACAATACGTGCCTTGCTGCCCCTGCTATCACTGGGAAAGGACACCGCAAGATTGAACCCAAAGCTAAGCACTTCTCCCATTCCAAGAAAGATCAATCTAGTAGGCCAAACCAAACTGATAATTCGAAGAGACTTGCAAAGATAACCAATCATACATAAAAGAATTCAGAGGAGATTCTAATATTGTTCATAGATAAACTTGATCATAAACCCACAATTCATCGATCTCGACAAACACACCGCAAAAGAAGATTACATCGAATAGATCTCCACGAGAATCGTGAAGAACTTTGTATTGAGATCCGAAGAGAGAGAAGAAGCCATCTAGCTAATAACTATGGACCCGAAGGTCTGAGGTAAACTATTCACACATCATCGGAGAGGCTATGGTGTTGATGTAGAAGCCCTCCGTGATCAATGCCCCCTCCGGCGGAGCGCCGGAAAAGGCCCCAAGATGGGATCTCACGGGTACAGAAGGTTGCGGCGGTGGAATTAGGTTTTCATGGATGCCTCTGATGGTTTGGGGTACGTAGGTATATATAGGAGGAAGAAGTACGTCGGTGGAGCAATGTGGGCCCCACGAGGGTGGAGGGCGCGCCCCCCTGCCTCGTGCTCTCCTCGTTGATTTCTTGACGTGGACTCCAAGTACTCTAGATCTCGTTTGTTCCGAAAATCACGTTCCCGAAGGTTTCATTCCGTTTGGACTCCGTTTGATATTCTTTTTCTGGGAAACTCTGAAATAGGCAAAAAAAACAACAATTTGGGCTAGGCCTCCGATTAATAGGTTAGTCCCAAAAGTAATATAAAAGTGTATAATAAAGCCCATTAAAGATGCAAAACAGAATATAATATAGCATGGAACAATCAAAAATTATAGATACGTTGGAGACGTATCAGCTTGCTGGAGGGTGATGGATTGGACGAGGTTTACCATGTAATCGAGTTAGTTTTGTTAGTGTTTGATCCCTAGTATCCATTATGTTCTAAGATTGATGTTGCTATGACTTTGCTATGCTTAAAGCTTGTCACTAGGGCCCGAGTGCCATGATTTCAGATCTGAACCTATTATGTTTTCATGAATATATGTGAGTTCTTGATCCTATCTTGCAAGTCAATAGTCACCTACTATGTGTTATGATCCAGTAAACCCGAAGTGACAATAATCGGGACCACTCCCGGTGATGACCGTAGTTTGAGGAGTTCATGTATTCACTAAGTGTTAATGCTTTGGTTCGGTACGCTAGTAAAAGGAGGCCTTAATATCCCTTAGTTTCCCATAGGACCCCGCTGCCACGGGAGGGTAGGACAAAAGATGTCATGCAAGTTCTTTTCCATAAGCATGTATGACCATATTCGGAATACATGCCTACATTACATTGATGAACTAGAGCTAGTTCTGTGTCACCCTATGTTATAACTGTTGCATGAGAAATCACATCCGACATAATTATCCATCACTGATCCAATGCCTATGAGCTTTTCACATATTGATCTTTGCTTACTTACTTTACCGTTGCCACTGTTACAATTACTACAAAACTGCTACTATTACTTTTGCCATCGCTACCGTTACTTCCAAACTACTGTGCTACGAAATACTTTGCTGTAGATATTAAGTTTTCCAGGTGTGGTTGAATTGACAACTCAGCTGCTAATACTTGGGAATATTCTTTGGCTCCCCTTGTGTCGAATCAATAAATTTGGGTTGAATACTCTACCCTCGAAAACTGTTGTGATCCCCTATACTTGTGGGTTATCAAGACTACTTTCTGGTGCCGTTGCCGGGGAGCATAGCTCTATTCTTTGAGTCACTTGGGATTTATATCTGCTGATCACTATGAGGAACTTGAAAGACGAAAAAACCAAGATTTATCCCTCAACTATGAGGGGAGGTAAAAACCTGCCATCTAGCTCTGCACTTGATTCACCTTCTGTTATGAGTAAACATGCGACACCTACTCTTGCTATTGATTCTGATATGTCGCATGTTATTGATGATGCCACTTCTGCTGTGCATGATACTTATGATGAAACTACTTCTATGCTTGATAATACTGTGCCATTAGGTGAATTTCTTGATGAACAACTTGCTAGGGTTAGAGAGAATGATATTATTGAAACTGATAATATTGATGAAAGTCATGATGAAGATTCTCCCCCTAGATATCAATTGCCTGATGTGCCTGAGGGTTATGTTATGGATGAAGAAACTGCTAGAGACTTTTTTGCTTGCAAAGATAGATATGATCTTAAGAAATTGTTAGCTAAGCTGAAGGAAAAGACTTTGAATGCTAGAATGAAATATGACCCTGCTTTTGCTACTTCACCTATCTGTATTTCTGATAAGGATTGTGATTTCTCTGTCAATCCTGAGTTAATCACTTTGGTTGAATCTGATCCTTTTTTTGGCTATGGATCTGAAACTGTTGTGGCACATCTTACTAAATTGAATGATATAGCCACCCTGTTCACTAATGAGGAAAAAATTTGTTACTACTATATCCTTAAGCTATTTCCATTCTCATTAAAGGGTGATGCTAAAACATGGTTTAAATCTCTTGATCCTGGTTGTCTGTGTAGTCCCCAGGATATGATTTATTACTTCTCTGCTAAATATTTCCCCGCTCATAAGAAACAAGCTGCCTTAAGGGAAATATATAATTTTGTGCAAATTGAAGAAGAGAGTCTCCCACAAGCTTGGGGGAGGCTTCTCCAATTACTTAATGCTTTGCCTGATCATCCTCTCAAGAAAATTGAAATACTTGATATCTTTTATAATGGACTAACCGATGCTTCTAGAGACCACCTGGATAGTTGTGCTGGTTGTGTTTTCAGGGAAAGAACTGTTGATCAAGCTGAATTGCTATTGAATAATATGTTGAGTAATGATAATAATTGGACACTTCCTGAACCAACTCCTAAACCAACTCCGAAGAAAAGGGGTATTCTATTTCCCAGTCCTGAAGATATGCAAGAGGCAAAAAATCTATGAAAGAAAAGTGTATTAAAGCTGAAGATGTTAAGAATTTACCACCTATTGAAGAAATACATGGTCTTGATAACCCGACACATGTAGTAAAGGTAAATTCTCTCTATAGATTTCATGAAGGTGATATTCCTCGTTATAAGTCTGCTAGCTAATGCTTAGATGAGTTTGATAATTTTATTGTTAAACAAGAAAACTTCAACTCTTATGTTGGTAGACAATTGAAACATAATGCTTATATGATTGAACACTTGAGTGATTATATGTCTAGAGTTAAAGCTGAACTTAAACTTATTAGTAAACATGCTTCTATGGTTACCACTCAAGTAGAACAAGTGCTTAAAGCTTAGAATGATTTTCTCAATAAATTAAATAATAAGAAAAATGATAATGTTGTTAGAGTTGTGACTAGAGGGGGTAAAATGACTCAGGAATCTTTGTATCCTGAGGGCCACCCTAAGAGAATTGAGCAAGATTCTCAGAGAACTAATGTTGATGCACCTAGTCCTTATAAAAAGAAGAAAAAGAAAAATGATAGGACTTTGCATGCTTCTAGTGAACCTGTTGGTGACACACCTTAGAATCCCAATGATATTTCTATTTTTGATGTTGAAACACAATCTGTTAATGAACATGAACCTAGTGATAATACTAATGATGATGTTCATGTTGATGCTCAACCTAGGAATAACAATGGTGTAGAGATTGAACCTGCTGTTGATCTTGATAACCCACAATCAAAGAATCAACGTTATGGTAAGAGAGACTTCATTGCTAGGAAGCACGGTAAAGAAAGAGACCCATGGGTTCAGAAACCCATGCCTTTTCCTCCTAAACCATCCAAGAAAAAGGATGATGAGGATTTTGTGCGCTTTGCTAAAATGATTAGACCGATCTTTTTGCGTATGCGTTTGACTGATATGCTTAGAATGAATCCTTATGCTAAGTATGTGAAAGATATTGTTACAAATAAAAGAAAGATACCGGAAGCTGAAATTTCCACCATGCTTGCTAATTATACTTTTAAAGGTGGAATACCAAAGAAACTTGGAGATCCAGGAGTACCAAATATACCGTGCTCCATTAAAAGAAACTATGTTAAAACTGCTTTATGTGATCTTGGAGCTGGTGTTAGTGTTATGCCTCTCTCTTTATATTGTAGACTTGATTTGAATAAGTTGACACCTACTAAAATATATTTGCAAATGGCCACTAAATCAACTGCTATAGCTGTCGGTATTTGTGAGGATGTGCCTGTTGTGGTTGCAAACGTTACTATTTTAATGGACTTTGTTATTCTTGATATTCCCGAGGACGATAGTATGTCGATTATCCTTGGTAGACCCTTTTTGAATACTGCAGGGGCTGCTATTGATTGCAACAAAGGCAATGTCACTTTTCATGTTCATGGTAATGAGCATACGGTACACTTTCCGAGGAAACAACCTCAAGTCCACAGTATCAATTCTATTGAAAAAATTCCAACGATTACTATTGGAGGTTTTGAATTTCCTCTTCCTAGTGTGAATATGATATTCTTATTGTTGGGGATGTGCATATCCCTGTTGATGTAACCTAGTGCTATTCGAAAATTCTCCAGTGTCATGCGATTCGGAATGAGTTTGTTAACAAGACTTCATCAACCTTGTTAGTGGATTCCTTTTGATGAGCATGAGATGGATGAAGTTAGAAAGCACAACTCTCTGTACCCTCCTTTTACTTTCTGTTATTTAGATTAAATAAAGAAAAAATAGTATTTTCTGTATGTTTTCTGAATTATCCTTGCAATAAAAAATACCTCGAAAATAAAAGTTCTCCAAATGTCCTGAAAATGAAATATGATTTTTTGTGGAATATTTAAGAATATCTGGCACTGAGGACCCACCATTTGGCCACGAGGGTCCAGGGCACGCCCCCTGCCTTGTGGGCCCCATGTGGCCCCCTCCACTTATTCCAGCACCCACACACTTCTTCTTCCTCTAGAAAAAAGCCTCCCCGAGCTCAAACCCGCGTTCTAGCTCATCTTGCTGTGATTTTCGATCTCCTTGCTCAAAGCTCCACTCACAAAACTGCTTCGGGCGATTGTTCTTCGGTATGTGACTCCTCCAATGGTCCAATTAGTTTTTGTTCTAGTGCTTTATTTATTGCAAATTTTTGCTGCTTAGGTGACCCTGTTCTTGAGCTTGCATGTCAAATTTATATGGTTCCAAGTAGTTCTAATGCATGATATAGCCTCTAGGCACTTGTGGGAGTAGTTGTTATCAATCTTGTTGAGTTTGGTTCACTTTTATTTTGAGTCACTAAAAATTTCAGAAATTTTTCAGAGGGAGAAAATGTTGAAGAGATTGTTGAGAGGCTCTTCGAGCTAAGTGAAGAGAATAAGAAGCCCAAATATAATCTTCCTCGCACTGCGGAGGCCTCACCGACTTCCTCCACGACCAGCTCGAACATTATCTCCTACTCACTAATATTTTTGTGCAAAATTTTCATTTCCATGCTTGGAGATCGATCACCACCTTCGGTAGATTTTTATTTATATGATGAGTTTAAGGAGATGTCACTCTATGATTTTTGTGCGGTTTGCAAGTTGCCTTTTGAGGGCAGCGTCGAGGAACCACATCCTAGTGATGTGGCAGAATTTATTGATGAAATTGCTGTAGGGGAAAAGAGAAAAGTGTCAGATGCAAGAACTACTAGTATACATTTTCATGTTCTACGTTACTATGCAATATTTGCTAGTAGATGTTTAATTGGTCGCGGGAATAGTGGGTGCCTCAGTGCTCCTGACCTCTCCATTTTGCGCCATGCTTTACTCCATGATAGAAGTTTTAGTTTAGGCGCTATGGTTGCTACACGGTTGAGTCTAAACCGTACAAAGGGCCCCATTTTTGGAGGTATCTTTGCTTCGCGTCTTGCTAAATATTTTGAGATACCTATTAGACACTATGTGAAAGAAGAAAAGGTGATGCCCCCTATTTTCTTAGACTATAAAAGTATGGTAGCACATGATTTTATTTGCGATGATAAGGAGAAGAGACTCATTTATAACCTGGTATTCAGTGAAAAGACTCGTCAGATTATTACCCTGCCTGCACCTTCTTTGTTTAACATTCATTCAGGCACATACATCATCATGCCCGATGACATTTATGCATACTGGGAGCGAACACGATCCCTAGAGCCTAAGCCAGAGCCATCTCTTGATCCATATCAAGAGTTTGTTTATCAGTGGGATCGGCAAGAGCTCGCTAACCAGTGGCACCCCGAGGATCCTCCTCAGTACACTTGAGAGGACCACTTTGATCCATGGGCATAGACCAACTTAGGCCAAAAGCCTAAGCTTGGGGGAGTACGTATTTCTCACCGACATTACATTCATGTTCACACACTCATGCCAGTTATCGGTGCTCATACTTATTCATTGTACTATCCATGCTAGTTTATTTTCTGTTTTAAGCCCTCTTCTTGTGTGTTTGAAAAAACTTAAGAAAAAACAAAAAAATAGTTGTAGCTTTTAGCTAGTTTACTTTCCATGCCTGTAGTAGTAATAGTTAAAAGAAAACCCAAAACGATTTCTCGTCCTTCTTTTGCTTGTTGGGAGATTTCCCGTGTAAATAGTTTTATTTCCTTTCTTTTGGGGTCGAGAGGAGAAGACCATGATGAAAATGTTGAGTGGCTCTTATATTCATTATTGTTGATTTAACCAAGAGCCCATATTACCTTGTCTTCTCCCTTGTATTAAATGCTTGCAGATTCCACCTTAGTCCAATTGCACGTGCACTATTATTATTATCCACACTGTTCGGTCGTGCGAGTGAAAGGCAATAATGATGATATATGATGGACTAATTGAGATGAGAAAAGCTGGTATGAACTCGACTTATCTTGTTTTTGTAAATATGATTAGTTCATCGTTCCTGATTCAGCCTATTGTGAATGAAACATGTTTGCAATGACAATTAGAGATTATAGTTGCTCATGCCATGCTTAATTAGCTAGGAGTTTATAATGGTTTACCTTGCGTGCCAACATGCTATTAAAATGGTTGTGATGTGGTATGATAGGGTGGTATCCTCCTTTGAATGATTCGAGTGGCTTGACTTGGCACATGTTCACGCATGTAGTTGAAACAAAATCAACATAGCCTCCACGATATTTATGTTCATGGTGAATTATATCCTACTCATGCTTGCACTCAGTGTTCATTAATTTTAATGCATGTTCATGACTGTTGTCGCTCTCTAGTTGGTCTCTTCCCAGTCTTTTTCTAGCCTTCACTTGTACTAAGAGGGAATACTGCTTGTGCATCCACTTCCATAAACCCCAAAGTTATTCCATATGAGTCCACCATACCTTATATGTGGTATCTACTTGTCGTTCCAAGTAAATTTGTATGTGCCAAACTCTAAACCTTCGAATGAAATTCTGTTTTGTATGCTCGAATAGCTCATGTATCAACTAGGGCTCTCTATATCTTCCATGCTAGGTGGGTTATTCTCACGAGGAGTGGACTCTGCTCCTCACTCACGAGAAAAGGGCCGGTCACCGGGATACCCAGTCCCATGCTCAAATCAAAATAATTGCAAACAAAACTCCCCCATGACTGTTTTTAGTTTGAGGCACCCGTTGTTTCGGGCAAGCCATGGATTGATGCTTGTTGGTGGTGGGGGAGTATAAACTTTACCATTCTGTTTGGGAACCGCCTATAATGTGTGTAGCATGGAAGATATCGAGATCTCTTGGTTGTTATGTTGACAATGAAAGTATGCCACTCAAAATATTATTTATCTCTGTTTCAAAACTCGAGCTCTAGCACCTCTACAAATCCCTGCTTCCCTCTGCGAAGGGCCTATCTATTTACTTTTATGTTGAGTCATCATCCTCTTATTAAAAAGCACCAGTTGGAGAGCACTGATGTCATTTGCATGCTTTACTATTAGTTTACATTGAGTATGACTATGACTGGATCTCTTTTACCATGAATACAATGTTTAGTCAGTCCTTGATCTTCAGAGGTGCTCTGCATTTATGTTTTGCGGTCTCAGAAAGGGCTAGCGAGATACCATCTTGTTATATCATATTATGATTGTTTTGAGAAAGTGTTGTCATCCGAGATTTATTATTATTTCTTGCTAGTTGATTATGCCATTGATATGAGTAAACATGAGACCTAATTGTTATTGTGAATATGGTTAGTTCATAATCTTTGCTGAAAACTGGAATGCTGGCTTTACATATTTACAACAACAAGAGCAAACAGAGTTTGTAAAAGTTTTTCTTTATCACTTTCAGTTTGTCAACTGAATTGCTTGAGGACAAGCAAAGGTTTAAGCTTGGGGGAGTTGATAAGTCTGCAACGTATCTACTTTTCCAAAAAAATTGCCCTTGTTTTGGACTCTGACTTGCATGATTTGAATGAAACTAACCCGGACTGACGCTGTTTTCAGCAGAATTGCCATGGTTTTATTTTTGTGCAGAAATAAAAGTTCTCGGAATTACCGGAAACTTCACGGAGAATATTTTTGGAACATATAAAAAGTACTGGCGAAAGAATCAACACCAGGGGGCCCACACCTGTCCACGAGGGTGGGGGGCACGCCCACCCCCCTGGGGCGCGCCCCCTGCCTCATGGGCCCCCTGAGGCTCCACCGACCTCAACTCCAACTCTATATATTCACGTTCGCGGAGAAAAAAAATCAGAGAGAAGGATTCATCGCGTTTTACGATACGGAGCCGCCGCCAAGCCCTAGTCTCTCTCGGGAGGGCTGATCTGGAGTCCGTTCGGGGCTCCTGAGAGGGGAATCCATCGCCGTCATCATCATCAACCTTCCTCCATCACCAATTTCATGATGCTCACTGCCGTGCGTGAGTAATTCCAGCGTAGGCTTGCTGGACGGTGATGGGTTGGATGAGATTTACCATGTAATCGAGTTAGTTCTGTTAGGGTTTGATCCCTAGTATCCATTATGTTCTAAGATTGATGTTGCTATGACATTGCTATGCTTAATGCTTGTCACTAGGGCCCGAGTGCCATGATTTCAGATCTGAATCTATTATGTTTTCATGAATATATGTGAGTTCTTGATCCTATCTTGCAAGTCAATAGTCACCTACTATGTGTTATGATCCGGTAACCCCGAAGTGACAATAATCGGGACCACTCCCGATGATGACCGTAGTTTGAGGAGTTCATGTATTCACTAAGTGTTAGTGCTTTGGTCCAGTACTCTATTAAAAGGAGGCCTTAATATCCCTTAGTTTCCAATAGGACCCTGCTGCCACGGGAGGGTAGGACAAAAGATGTCATGCAAGTTCTTTTCCATAAGCACGTATGACTATATTCCAAATACATGCCTACATTACATTGATGAACTGGAGCTAGTTCTGTGTCACCCTATGTTATAACTGTTGCATAAGGAATCGCTCCAACATAATTATTCGTCACTGATCCAATGCCTACGAGCTTTTCACATATTGATCTTTGCTTAGTTACTTTACCGTTTCCAGTATTACAATTACTACAAAACTGCTACTGTTACTTTTGCCATCGCTACCGTTACTTCCATACTACTTTGGTACTAGATACTTTGCTGCAGATATTAAGTTTTCCAGGTGTGGTTGAATTGACAACTCAACTGCTAATACTTGATAATATTCTTTGGCTCCCCTCGTGTCGAATCAATAATTTTGGGTTGAATACTCTACCCTCAAAAAATGTTGCGATCCCCTATACTTGTGGGTTATCAGTTTTCATTTTATGAACAGGATCACATCATTATGGAATGATGTGATGGATAAGACCCATCCGTTAGCTTAGCATAATGATCGTTTAGTTTTATTGCTATTGCTTTCATCATGACTTATACATGTTCCTTTGACTATGAGATTATGCAACTCCCGAATACCGGAGCAACACCTTGTGTGCTATCAAACATTACAACGTAACTGAGTAATTATAGGGATGCTCTACAGATGTGTCCGAAGGTGTTTTTTTGGGTTGGCGTAGATCGAGATTAGGATTTGTCACTCCGTGTATCGGAGAAGTATCTCTGGGCCCTCTCGGTAATGCACAACACTATAAGCCTTGTAGGCAATGTGACTAATGAGTTAGTCACGGGATGATGCATTACAGAATGAGTAAAGAGACTTGCCGGTAACGAGATGAATTAGGTATGATGATACCGACGATCGAATCTCGGGCAAGTAACATACCAATGACAAAGGGAACAACGTATGTTGTTATGCGGTTTGACCGATAAAGATCTTCGTAGAATATCTAGGAGCCAATATGAACATCCATGTTCCGCTATTGGTTACTGACCGGAGATGTGTCTCGGTCATGTCTACATAGTTCTCGAACCCGTAGGGTCCGCACGCTTAATGTTCGATGACGATTTATATTATGAGTTATGTGATTTGATGACTGAAGTTTGTTCGGAGTCCCGGATGATATTACGGACATGGCGAGGAGTCTTGAAATGGTCGAGAGGTAAAGATTCATATATAGGACGATGGTATTTGGACACCGAAAGTGTTCCGGGTGATACCGGGTCACCGGAAGGGGTTCCGGGCAACCCCCGGCAAAGATATGGGCTTAATGGGCCAAGTAAGGGAACACACCAACCCACAAGGGGCTAGTGCGCCCCCTATAGGGCCAGCCACATGGGGAGAAAGGGAAAGGAGAGGAGGAAAAGGAAAGTATGAAGTAGGACTCCTACTTCCTTCCCCTCCCCCCTCCTTCCTTTCCCCCTTGTCCAAATATGGTAGGGGGCCGAATTGGACTAGGGGCCCAAGTAGGATTCCTCCTACTTGGGCACACCCTAGGCTGCCTCCCTCCCTGTCCCTCCTTTATATACATGGGGAGGGCACCCCTAGAACATACATCAATTGTTCCTAGACGTGTGCGGCGCCCCCCTCCATAGTTAACACCTCGGTCATATCATCGTAGTGCTTAGGCAAAGCCCTACGCCGGTAACTTCATCATCACCGTCGTCACGCCGTCGTGCTGATGGAATTCTCCCTCGTCCTCGACTAGATCAAGAGCTCGAGGGACGTCATCGTGCTGAACGTGTGCTGAACACGGAGGTGCCGTATGTCCGGTACTTGGATCCGTTGGATCGTGAAGACGTTCGACTACATCAACCGTGTTACTAAACGCTTCCGCTTTCGGTCTACGAAGGTACATAGACACACTCTCCCCGCTCGTTGCTATGCTCCTCCTAGATAGATATTGCGTTATCATAGGAATTATTTTGAAATACTACGTTCCCCAACATTACATCGACGACATCGTGGTCAAATCACGCAAGGCGACAACCCTGATCGAGGACCTGGAGGAAACATTCTTCAACCTGTGTAGGGTAAACCTCAGGCTTAACCCCGAGAAGTGTGTTTTCGGGGTCTCGTTTGGCAAGCTGCTCGGTTTCCTCGTCTCGCACGGAGGGATAGAAGCGAACCCAGAGAAGGTCAAGGCTATCAAAAAGATGCGCCCGCTTGAGACCCTCAAGGAAATGCAGAAAATGGCAGGATGTGTGACCTCCTTGGGGCGCTTCATATCCAAGCTGGGCGAGCGCGCACTGCCATTCTTCAAGTTGATGAAGAGGAAGGGTCCCTTCGAATGGACCCCCAAGGCGGAGGTACCCTTCGAGGACCTTAAGAGGTAACTCACGAGCCCACCCATCATTGTGGCGCCCCGCTATCGCGAGACCTGGTGCTTTACTAGTGGCCACCCCGCAATCGGCTAGTGCTACACTCGTAGCAATTCGAGAGGAATGCGGCAGCACTCGACGAAAGCCCCACGGCCCCTGGGGGGCCATGAAGCCATCCGAGTCCTCGTCGCCTCAAGACGGTGCTCCTGAGGGCTCCACCCCCCTGACATTCGACGAGATCCCCAAGCCTCGCGCACCTTGCGCGGAACGAGACTCCGCTGACGTTCTGCGCCTCATTGAACACCCGGTGTACTTCGTCAGCATGGTGCTCTGGGATGCGCGCGCATTACCCTATGAAGCAGAAGCTCCTCCTTGCGCTCCTGGTGGCCTCGAGGAAGCTGCGCCACTATTTCCAGGGCCATCCCATAAAGTTTGTATCCGCATACCCCTAGAGAGGAATTGCACAGCCCTAACGCCACCGGCAGGGTCTCCGAATGGAACATGGAGATGTAGGCCTTCTAGCTGGAGTTCAGCACGACCAGGGTAATCAAGGGAGCGGTGCTCACCAACTTCGTGGCAGAGCAGACAGACGCGTGTGACCAAGAGCTGCGTGAGGATCGATCTTTGGTGCCGGGCCACGAGGCGCCCGATGGCTGGGTCATGCACTTTGATGGAGCTTTCACGCCACGAGGTGCGGGAGCCGGGGTCATGCTCGTCTCCCCGACCAATGATAAGCTATACTATGTCGTCCAGCTATGCTTTCAACGCGGCGAGAAGGTCTCCAACAACATCGTGGAGTATAAGGGCTTGATCGATGGGCTCAAAGGCGCGGCTGCCCTAGGGGTCAAGCGCCTCACCATCAAGGGCAACTTCCTGCTCCTTGTCAACTTCTCCAACAAGGAGTACAAGCCAAAGGACGAGCACATGGTGGCATACCTGGAGGAGGTATGTAAAACCGAGAAACAATTCTTCGGTTTGGATTTCCAGCACGTCCCGAGGGGCGTGAACAAGGAAGCAGACGACATCGCCAAGCAGGCATCACGCCATGAGCCCCAAAGCCCTTGCGTCTTTGAGGAAAGGCTCTTCATGCCATCAGCCGCACCTCCGACGACGAGGACGATGATGCCTCGGGAGGAGCTGCCCCTCGCGCCACCAGCAAGCGCCGCGGCCTGCAGCCCGACCACGGGGACCCGCTTGCTCCTGGCAGTGAAGCCTCAGGAGGGCAACTGGGCCCAGGAGTTCGATGATACGTCTCCATCGTATCTACTTTTCGAAACTCTTTTGCCCTTATTTTGGACTCTAATCTATTATATAATTAAAACAGAAGACAAATAAGACACCATGTTCATCCACATATATTGAATTATATCAACCATTAGATTTAGAGATTAAAGGCTAAGATTTATATATGTAAACATTATCTACAAATATTGTATATATGTCTTTTTTGGAACATAGGAAGTTGTCACCTACATGTCTTTTTATATAACTAGATGATACCATGCGCATTGCTACATGAACTCTTGGTCCCATGCGCATGAGAATACATAAGTTGACTAAATTTGTTCGCATGGTAAGTCTCTTATATATAGGAGAAAAAACTGCAATGTACATAGTACTTGGAGTATAGTTGTAAAGATAGCAAAGTGTATCATTATTTTTACTAAATACAGTGATATGACATAAGTGATCTCATAGGAATAAATAAGTCTAATGTATATAAGGAAATTAAGAAAGATATGGAATGGAGACGCCAGGAAAGGTTATGTATATATTGCCATTTTGAGATACTTCTTGTGTATTATGTTAGACTCTTGTTGTAAATCAATCTTATGCATGTCAGTGCATAAGTTCTACAAAGTACAGCCAAGTAGTTCATATCAGCAATTGTAAAAATAGGTGTTACATTAAATAGTTGTATCTTCTCATAACCATAATATGAGATAACAAACAATTGGAAACAATGCTCTGGAAACATCGCAGGTAGTAGGGCCTCGTATTTGTTAATGAAACAAAATCTACAGTAAAAAAATAAAATAAAATAAGGTTCTTGGAAGAAGCAATGATGAAGATGATTGCAACATCTGAGTCACCTGGTACTTGAGCAGGAAAAGGACTATACCTATGTGTAGCTCAAGGTTTGTTAAAAAATGTATAGTTGAAGGTAAAAAGCTGAGGGAAGTGTTCGCATTTCATGCGAATTTTTGTATTCTGTATGAAGCATTAAGACAATTAGCAAGGCCACCACCCAAAAATAAAATCGGCACTGGAAATAGCACCTTAACCTATCAAATACTCCCAATAAAAAATAAAAAAATTGCAGGTGGTTTGGATCCACGCCCTCAACCTCAAAGCTTGTTTTGACCTTGGAGCCATTCAGTGAGCCAGGTCGGTACTAAAGGAGTAGAGATGCCAAGTTAGTTGAAAAAGCAAGTTCCTGCTCTAGAAACAATGACATAAATTTTACCTGTTGAAGAAAAATTATCTCTAGAAACTATAAATTTCCATGGAAATGAAATAGCAATATTTCCTGGCGTGGAAGCATGGAAGATAGGACAACAAATGTGAAAACTTAAGCAAAATCATTTGAGTATGTAAGAATAAAATAAAGAAACAGAAAGTTAATCTTGGTACGGTGAGATGATTCATTGTATGGGCCACCGAGATGGATCCAAAATCAAGAATTTCTTACTTGAAAATTTATGAAATCAGGTATAACCTCAGCACCTCCGTATAACATGCAAGGTGAGGAGCATGGAGCAGTGACACGAGTTGTGAAACTTTGAGGCAGATTTTATACCTATAACATGCAAGGTCGAGTTAGCTATGTAGATCAAATTAGGCTAATTAATTTCGCAAGGCAAGCTAAGGCTAATTCTGAGAACGAAGAGCACCTATTATTCCTCTCAAGTGCAAGTCATGCCCACTGGCTCATGAGACTCCACGCTGGAGCAAAGGGAGGAGGTCCTATCCTTGGTGGAGCTGCTACGACCCTGGGTGCGCATGGAGTGCATCCTCGGACGGGCGAATCCGATGTCCACGGCCGGGCGAAGCTGATGTGGGGCACCGAAAGTCACTGCTGTGGTGCCGTCAACCCGCTGCGGTCTATTGTGGTGTGATCCAGGGTGGCGTCGTGGTCAGGCGAAGCCGATGCGGTGCAACGGGGAGGCTCTACGGGTGCCGTCGACGCGTTGCAGGCACGCAGCGGCGCCGTCCAGGCGTGGCGTGGTAGCACGGCATCGATCTCCAACTTGTGGTGACGTCGTCCACACCGGCTGGCGAGAAGACCATCTTGATGAACCATGGCGACGCCATGGCTTGTGCATGCTGGCATAGCAAGGAATGTGGGTGGACTGTGACAGGGAAGGGATTCATCCTGTGGAGTTTATAGGAATGGAAAAAGATATACATGAGCATTGGAACATGAAGGGGAGAAGATAGTGCAAATTAGTCTCATAGGCTTCCATCAGTTTTGGCGAGCACTTAGTAATGGGATGCATGTGGGCTAGAGTAACGTTCTGCATGTGCTTGCTAGTTATTATAGCCTGGTCTGGTCATAAGCCTTGTGTGCGTTCATTTTTCTAGTTGATTTGGTGAAATATTTGCATTTATTATTGGGCTGCATGTGCCATCTTTTCTAATATTAAGAGCTGATGATGTGGCAGGGTTGCTTAGGTGGATAGCTTGCATGTTGAGTTAGAAAATATAGTGGGGTTGAGTCTCTTAGGTATATAGGATTCAAGTACATTTATTATGATGAAAAGGTGCAACGCACAAACATGTATAGGGCCAACAGGTCTTACATCAGAGTCATAATCCTTTCCTGTAAAAAAATTGGACAACGCTAACGCCCACACGTGTGGTGTGAGTCAAATCCGCCCACACGTCTTATAACACACAGACTGCGCCACGTCACCGCATGCATGCATGTGGGAATCTTTTTGGATTTTCAGTTTTTTAAAATGTTTTATCTCTTAAATGAAAAATCCAATTGAAGATCCGTTTTCACCATTAAATCCCTCGTGACGAGATCTTCAAAACTAGATCTCATATCAATATATTTCGACGAATTTTTTTGGGGTTAAAAGTTTCCATGTCTATTGAACATGAATTGCCATGATGTTTACACTAAAGTTGCCATGATATGTTTCAGTTATTTTCTTCTATATTTAAAAGTATATTTTGACATATTATAAAACGGGGTATTAAGAAACTAGACTTGCCATGAACCATAAACAAAAATTGCCATGATACATGCATTTAAAATTTCCATGGTTCATACAAAAAATAATTTCCATGGTCAAAGTACTGGAATTGCCATCATAAAAAAACTAAAATTGCCATGCTCTACAAACTAAAATTGCCACATGGCAACTTTAGTTTAAGCACTATGGCAACTAGAGTGTAAACATCATGGCAACTTTTGGGCAATTTTTTTTTTCATCGAAACATATCAACATGGGGTCTAGTTTTGAAGATCTCGTCGAGACGGATTTAATGGTAAAAGCGAATTTTTAATTTGATTTTTTAATTAGGAGATAAAATATTTTTAAGCCAAAAACCAAAAAGATTCCTGCTGATGTCATCTATTCATACGTGGCAAAATGAGTGGTGATGTAGGCATGTGGGCGATGTACAAGATGCCACACGTGTGGGCGTTAGTTTTTTCGAAAAAAATTGTCAAAGACAATCATACATAGATATATGTGAGTACTGCAAATACGGAAGCCTACTAATCCTATATGGAATCGTCAGAGAACCCCACAAACAAGGAGTCCGGGCACACCACGAAACGGAGTCCGGCCAGAATACAGATTAGCAACTTAATCAAGCTGGAAAGCAACTTAATCAAGGTGGACTCCTTTTTTGGTGTTTAAAAAATCAACACGTACTTCTGCTTTAGATAGTGCTTAACGTTGAAACAAAAAACATACCCTACCAAGGTTAATATATGGACGCCGATAACTGCCACACATGTGGCATATCGGGTGGTTGTGCCGCACGCCTTGTGTGGCACGGGGTCGACCCTGCCCGCACAACCGCGTCCGGGTGCGCGCAGCCACAGCCCGCACATCCGGTGTGTGGCATAATCGCCCACACGTCCGGGTGCACGACCGCGCTGCCCACACGACCCAACACGCCCGTCGTCCTGGCCTCCTTTCGATCCCAGTGCGACCTGCGCCGTCGTCTCCTACCTCTCGATCCCCTACTTCCATCACCTTCCTTCTCTAGTTGCCATGGCAAACAGAGCAGACCCCTAGCGCCTCCCCACCACTAACCACCACCCCTCAACCCCGCCCTCCCAAGATGATGATCTAAAACAGGTGGATCTCCGATCTCCTTCTGTTTCTCGACCTTCTTCTGTCCAGAAATTTGAAATTGCAGATTGCCCACGAAGATGGCGACTAGATCCACGCTGTCTGGGCAAACACCCCACGGATTTGTGTGTATTCACATTTGCCCACCAAAATACGCCAGATCTGCCATATTCTGTACTAGAGTTGAGCTAAGCTTCTGGGTTGGCTTGGTGCGAGAAGTTTGTACTGAAGGATGCGTAGGAATCACTAAAAAAGGGAGAGAAAGGAGGAATTTGGCATAGGGAGGGACGAAAAATAATTGCCACTTGTATCTAACATTAGTTGCCACCTATCGTTGTCGTTAGCTGCCACCACGTTATGTTGTTGCTTGCCATCCTATTTTATTGGTTGTTGCCATCGCTTCAAAATGATAGCTGGCATCCAGATTTTAGAAAAGACAATGAATGTGCATGTCCTACTTGCCATGATGTGTTGGTTGCCTACGCAGGAAATGTGATAAGATTGTCGTATTATCTTCTATGTGCAAACAGCAAGAATGCATTTTGCGGATTATTGATGCATTCTTGTTCATGCAGTGACTGAAAACACAGTGGCAGAAAAAAAGCGGAAGAATGAATCACGAAGACGGCACTAATCCTTGGTTTTCTCAAAGGCCGAAAACGCCCCCTTGGGATGCAGCAGAGTACAATCAACTCATTTCTGTAGGGCCATTGCTGCCACTACTAGAGCAGCACGCGGGCATCGGTACGATGCATGATAAGAAAAGGAACAGTTGCCATGTTTGTGACGAGGAAGATGCCATTCTACTTATGTCCTACAATGTCATTTTTCGCAGGTTCTTATGACCCAACCGCACTCAGGGGGATACCATGGCAAGTTCAGTCACAGGGCGCTAACGCTGACAAATGTACGGGCGGCCAACTTCAAGTAGCTAATGTGGCAAATCAAGGTAACACATACGGAAAAAAATACTGGTGTGGCCATGAAATTAAACTTGCAAGGATGGCAAAAGACTCACGAGTTATATGGGGAAAATGTAGGACCTTCATGCAGCACGTGGCATCAGGCGGTAACCATGTACCTGCCATCAACGTCGTACACAGGTGAGTCTATGAAGTGAAGTTGTGGACAGTGAATTAGGAGAAGGAACATAGGTGACATTGGGGTTGCCATGCCTGGACAGCTGCAAATGCCATGCCTGGACAGCTGCAGTTGCCATGCCTAGACAGCTGCATTTGCCCTATGTCATAAAATGTGATTGCAAATGTCTAAACAACTGTGGATGACAGGTGTGAACAAAATATGTGTGGCATGGATGCACCACTACATGTGCCATGTTGTACAAAACTACAATTGCCATGCATTGACCAACTGCTAACATGATCACAGGTTGTTATGGTGGAACCACATCGGCAAACATCTCATGGCAAGCTTCACAGTTGTAGGCCAACGCTATTACAGATAGAGCACATCAAATAGGAATGACAAACCAGATACGATCAACACATGCGGCACAACAAGGTAAAAGAAATGTGAACCAGAAAAACACTAGTGCATTTGCTTTTGTGGAAAAAGGACGGGAGGAAAAGTAGATTTGTCATGGTGGTGGTGGAAAAAACAACAAAAAATGCTACCAAGTGGTCGCGTGCAAAAAGTCATCTATTGTCTTCAGGATTTGCCAATTGCTATATGATTGTGTGCAACATTCATGATTGATCACATATGCGTAGTGAGCTCGTACCTAGAATACAAGTTTTGATGCTAAAAGATGCTGGTTGCCATGTCTTGGCAACAGTAGTTGCCATGTATGTTGGACTGTAGCTGCCATTGCTATAGAATCCAAGTTTTGATCCTAAAAGATGCTGGTTGCCATGTCTTAGCAACAATAGTTGCCATGTATGTTGGACTGTAGCTGACGTGGCTATAGAGTCCAAGTTTTGATGCTAAAAGATGTTGGTTGCCATGTCTTGGCAATAGTAGTTGCCATGTTTGTTGGACTGTAGCTGCCATGACTGGAGAACTACAGTTGCCATGCATGGCCATATGCAGATTCCACGGCTTGCTGTGTGAATGATGTCATGCCAAATCACATGCAGCTACTCTATTCCGTTACGATAAACATGCCAACCAAGCAATGCTTACACTCGTACCTGTTTTTTCATTGCAGGACCTTCAACTACAATCAACAACGGCGCGGGGACAACTACTGCGGGAACCTCTGGGCACACGGAAGAAACGTTCCACCAGCCAGCCAACAATCATGCCATAAAAAATGCAGAGTCAGTGTCGGAAATGGCAATCGTTCCAGCAATGCCGACAAGCACACCTTTGCACACAGCACAAGCTACACTCAAGCAGATGAAACAGCCGCCGATACTAAAGTGAATGATGAAACTGATGACGAAGCACACGTGGATGAAGATGATGGGCAATCAGAAATCATGGTACCTCAGCCATCGTATGTTGGGCAGAGATTTGATTCGTTCAAAGATGCAAAGGAATTCTACCAGAGATATGCAATGTTCCATGGGTTTGCGGTCAACACCGAATACCATAGGAAAATTAAAAAAAACTAATGAGTACAGCAGAGGTGAGATGAGGTGCTACAAGGGACGAAGGAACAAGAAGGGTAAAGGTGTTGTGCCTGTCATTCTGAAACGAAAGAGAGGTATCATTGTCAAGACGGAATGCCCTGTCCGGTGTAAGCTAAACGTAGATGGAGCACGGTGGGTGGTCACTGAATATTTTGACGAGCACAACCACGAACTCATAAAGAAGTTTGACCTGGTAAAATTTTTGAGCGCCCATAGAGGATTCACCCCCTCGAGAAGAAATTGATAAAGCTGCTACATGATTGTATCGTCAGTCCATCAAGAATGGTCCAGATACTCTCCCTCATCCACAGCGGAGATGGTAGACTGAGTAGTATGCCCTACATACCAGCAGACATCACAAACCTAAAAGCAAAGTACTGTAGAGAGAGCAGGTTGGCTAACATAGAAGACACGATAGCCTACTTCGATGAGAAAGCGAAAGCGGATCTAGATTTCTTCTACAGTATAAGATTGGACGATGAGGACCGTGTCAGGAACATGTATTGGGTGGATGGTGCTGCAAGAAGAGCCTAGAAACATTTCCGAGATTGCATTTCGTTCGACGCGACATATCTCACTAATATGTACAAGATGCCCTGCGCTCCATTCATAGGAATAAATAACCACAATCAGTCATTGCAGTTCGGATGTGGGCTTGTTCGGAACAAAGACACAGATGGGTACACTTGGCTGTTCAAAACCTTCTTGGAGTGCATGGGTGGACTTGCTCCGATGAACATAATAACAAACCAGGATTTTAGCATGCGTGCAGGCATAGAGGAGGTCTTTCCGTTGGCAGTGCACAGGCACTGCAGGTGGCATATTATAAAGAGGGCTGAGGAGACGCTAGGACCATTCTTTGGTGACCATCCAGAGCTGCACAAGGCATTCGAGTTGTGCGTGGACCACAGCTTGACGCTGGAGGAGTTTGAACGGAGCTAGATGGCTATGATTGAAACATATCAAGTGCAAGACAACGAGACGCTTGCTAGCCTATGGGAGAAGCGAATGTACTGGGTGCCGGCCTACTTCATGCAGTGATTCTTCCCATTTCTACAGAGTACGCAGCGCAGCCAGGGGTTCAATGCTGTTCTGAAGTGGTACGTGAGCCCTGGTAACTCATTGCTGCAGTTTGCCAAGCAATACACAACTTTGCAACAAAAAATTCTGGGATCTGAGCTACAGCAAGAAGCAAACACCGCGCTCAAGCAGCCTAAATTGCTAACATATTCACCAATGGAGAGGAAGATGAGCAAGACATATACCAACAAGATTTTTCACAAGTAAGTCAGTTGTGTTACCGTCTTATTTGCACAAGCATGAAGGTAGTAGGTGCCATATAGAATGCAATGAAGTTGCCAGCTTTTTTGAAATGCTGATATGTTGAAAGTAGCCATTGAGTACAAGGTAATCATGAACTGTAGTTGCCATATTTAATGAACTGTAGTTGCCGTGTGAAGTCAACTATAGTTGCCATGTTTAATGAACTCTAGTTGCCATGTTTAATGAACTGTAGTTGCCGTGTGAAATCAACTATAGTTGCCATGTTTAATGAACTGTAGTTCCATTTGCCATGATGGTATGTAATGCACTTGCCAATTAAAATGTAATGCATTTGCCATGTGAAAATATCATGTAGTTGCCGTATGGAAACAAACAACACAAGAACAGATGTGGGCAAAAAATCAGGATTTCCATACCATCATTCATTTTAGATGCCTTTGCTACGTTACAGCCTACATCGACATAAGGTGCTACAAACATCATATAAGAGTTTAACAAAACCACAAAAAACTTGTAGATTCCAGGAAGAAATAAAGCATGCCAGCATGTACATGGCTTACCAGGTGGACGAACATACGTTCAAGGTGTGTTCTCTCTTGGGCATGTCGGATTCAGAACCTGAAGACCCAGACAAAGGAAGGAACTACTTTGTGAAGGCCTCGATAAGCGAAGGCGAATACTACTGCCAATGCTGCAAATTCGAACGGGGCGGGATTGTGTGCTGTCACATACTAAAAGTAATGGACATGAACGCGGTGACACGAATGCCCCGCCATTTCATACGGCGACGATGGACTTGGGACACTGACGACGCATTGGGGCCACAAACATCAAATGCAGTTTTGGCTGTGGATGATGAGAGACCAGAGTCAACCATGGAAGCCGTGAGGCATGTTGTGTTCACAAAGAACTATGTTGAACTAATAGATGAAGCGTGCAAGAGTGATGAGACAGCGAGGGTTGCAGAAAAACACAGGAAGGCCCTGAAAAGAGAGCTTGATGAGATCAAGAAGAGGAAAGCTAAGGAAGCTTTACACAGGTTCCCCTGCACCTCAAGTGTGCCTTCGTCCACGGGGCCATCATCTGAAAACTCGGAGGTAGGATCTGGAACAGCAAGCACACAAACCCAGGTCGGGAACCTGCCCCGTTCCATCACAAAAGGGCGACCAAAAGAGATAAGATACAAATCGGGATTGGAGATTCAAGCAAAACACAAGAAAACAAAGAAAGGGGCGGACAATCCGTAAGCAACATTGCAGTACTGTGACTTGGTTGTTGGTGACATTTTTTTCAAGGTAGATGTTCTGAATTTAAAAAAAGGGAGAATGACTCTTGAGGGGGCATCAGAATTTGAAGGAAAATGCCATGAATGAATTACTGCAGTTGCCAAGTGTGTGGTACTGAATTTGCCATGCCTTTTCTACTGAATTTGCCATGGCTATTCTACTGAATCTGCCATGCCTTTTGAATCTGCCATGCCTGTTCTACTGAATCTGCCATGCCTTTTCTACTGAATCTGCCATGTTAGTTCTACTGAATATGCCATGTTATTTCTACTGAGTCTGCCATCGCGTAGATTTCCGTGTTCAGTCAACGCATTTTAGTCCACACATTTTGTATTCTGTGCAAACTATGGAAAACAAGTTGAAACGATCACGTGCAAAAACCGCAAGGTTACGGCTGCGTACGAACTACCATGCTAACCAATACAGTTAGCAATGGAAAAAACCCAAAAAGCCCAACGAAAAAGAATGATAACTTTCACTAACCGTGTCTGATCAACTACATTTGCCATGTTTTCAGACATCATAGACGCATTCAAAACACCAAACTGGTACTACCAACCACGAACGCATAATAATACTGAAAAACATAAACGTATCTGCTGTCACACCTAAGTAGGTTCACATCCCCACATATATTACAAAATATTCAATGCCGCTCACACACCACCACTATATACTAGGCTACGGGGAGATGCAGTCATAACATAGTACACAGACATAGTTTTGAAAGAACAAGGTAATACCTTACATTCGTCGGCAACAGAATGTAAGGTAGGCGTTCGGTATGAAGCACCAGGTGATCACTTGTACTTCTTGGTGGCTTTCTTGACAGCTTCCCGTACGAACTCTCATGCGTTGGCCCGCGTGTTCAAATCTTCATTCATCAACCAGTTCCATGTGTAAATTTTGCGGCGCTCGACGACCATTGCAGCTGTGATGACAGGGACCCGTCGACCTTCCCACTTTGCAAGGTATTCCAACGTGTGAAAGCCATGGTTGTGCCTATAAAAGAAAAGAATCAGTTGAACTCAAAGAGAACAGAGAAAATCATAAACTTCAATGCAGAGGTGACAAAATGGTTAGCATTGGTGTAGAGGACACATGAAAAAAAGATAGTAATTACCCATTTCCTTTCTTCGTAGTCGCAACGTACTCGCTTGGAAAATGTCTGATCTGGACCTTTGAGTATTCGTAGTGACGGTTCCATGTTCAGCATGCGTAGTAAGGTCTTCATCAGCTTCTGAACGCACTGAATCAAGCACCTCAAATCGTTGGTTCTTCAGGTCAAGGCAAATCGCGTAGTGGTGACCACACTTGTCATGTGGGTCCTGTGGTGCAAGCTCCTGGAACATGGGGAACATGACCTGCAAGTAAAATAAAGGAAAGAAAAAGCAAAGTTCACATAAAAAATAGAAATGATGTAGTTGGAAAAATGATGTGTAAAGATATCGCCGGTTGCACTAAGAGGCACATGAATGAGAAAAAAAGCAGCAAGTGTCCAAAAGTACACCCACATAGAATGTTTAGTTGGAAATGTGTAATTAAAAGAAGTTTCCATCCATGTATGAACAAAGTTGCCTAGTATTTTAGTTGAAGTTGCCACATAAGTTGCATTAAGAAGCAAATCAAACTCATTTTACATGGCAGCTGTTGCCACAAGAAACAGCTATCACAGAACAGGGTGTAGCCCACATGTGAAGCATATCTATTGGCAAAACATACCATGGGAGGGAAAATGTGCAAAAAAATAAGGAATACTCACACATTTCTTCATTGTGAGCTTGAAATCACCATGCGCAACAAAATGCTTCCTCGGGATTTTGTGGTGGAAGTCACCATCCCATATTTTGCAGGTCACACTGTAATGCATGATTGTTTTGTCGGGACAAATATTCATATGCCTGTTGATGAAGTCAATCCCACATGCAACTACATTCTTCGACACTTTACCGAGTGGCCTCACAGACTCGGCAAGATCACCCAGGTCAACGTACGTCGCATCGCATTGTATGATCTTGGTTCTGTCCAAATATGAGCTGTATGAAAATGATATAACATGAAAGAATCATGTCTACTAAGTAAAAAAGAAATAAAATGTAAACAGAGCATCTATAGAATAGCAAAAGGAAGCAAAATAAAGAGGATAGAAAATGAGGGGTTATGTGGTGTGGTCATTACGCTTTCAGCTCCTTCATGTGCTTGCTGTTGGACCTCGCATTTCCAAAGCGCTCGACAATATCGTACAGCTGGTTCTGATCCTTTGTGGCCTTGACTTCGGGCTCATAGTCATCCGCGGGTGGTGCGTGAACTACCCTATGCTGCCTCACAGAACCAGGGGTGGCACTACTAACGGTCTCCTCAGATACCGACTCAGCAGGCACGTTAGAACTTGATTTCCCCTAACGTCGTGAGGACCTCCTCTGCAGTGCTGCCTCCTCAATCCTGCGGTAAGCTTCATCAAGTGATGGCATAATCTCCTCAGGGGTGGCTGCAAGGATCAAAAAGGTGTGTTAGGATACCTAGAAAACAAAACAAGTTTAGTGTGAAAGAACGGGTGCAGAATATGAAATGTAGGTGCAAAAAATAGGGAGTTGCCATGTGGAGACAACTCTAGTTGCCATGTGTGGTGCACTGTAGTTGCCATGTGGCAACAACCGTAGTTGCCATGTGGCAACAACCGTAGTTGCCAAGTACATTGAATTGAAGTTGCCATGTTGCAGCAACTCCAGTTGCCATGTGCTTGGCGAATGGAATTGCAACATGGCAACAACTGTAGGTGCCATGTTGCAGCAACTCCAGTTGCCATGTGAATCAGATAAGATTTGCCATCACCAGTGAGAAACCAAAAAAAGCTTGGGATAAAGTCAGACTAAAAAAATGTATACAACAAAATGATAAACACAGAAAAAATGTACCTTGCACTATCGGCTCTGCAAACTTCACAGCCTTCCTGCCATCAGCAATTGGGTGCGCCATCATTGGGGCCATGCCTGCTGGGAAAGCAAAGGCAACTGGCATAGGATCTTGCACCACTGGTTCATCTTGACTGCAATCGATGCCAAGGCTAAAGCTCGGTGGGGTGAAAGCCATTGGGTGCCTCTCCTGCCTACTAGCTGGACCGCGAACAAATTGCTTGGCCGAATCCAGGGGTGACAGATCAACAAACATTTCTGCCTCGTCTGCTGCAGAATCTGGCTTATTAGTAGGGCGGGGCGTGTTGTCAGCGGTATCAATCGCAACTTTCTTGCCAATCTTCTTGTTTGGGCTGTAGGGGACACCAATGTTCACTGGGAGCTTATAAGTGCGTAGATTTAAGCTGGGGTTCTCCAGGGCGGGTAAAGACGCAGTCTGCTCTGTATGTTCACCTCCGTCAATCATGCCCGGCTTGCCACCTGGGCCAGTTGTACTCCGGTCTTCCGTTTTCTCCATAACATTGCTTTTGGCAGGTGGTGGGAACAGTGTGGACGCAGGCACATAACCAGAGTCATCTCTGCTGCTCCTAGCTACAGCTGGTGTGTTGGGTATGTCTGCAGATTGCTTGTGGGGGCTACGACGCCTAGGTGGAAGACCAGCTCGCGAAATGGTCACCTTAGCAACCTCTGGACCACCAGAAGCTGGAGCTGTTGTGCCAAGAGTCTCACCTATGGATGGCATATCATTCTGAATTGTCGCTGCAGCCCCTTCTCTTGTGGACGCAGAAGTGCCACCACCCACGCGCTTGGAATCCGTATCAGATGAGCGGGAATCTTCCTTGCTTAGGTTGATATCGGGAGCGTCCACTTCAACACTTGCTGATCGGGTGGCATGGGTCACAGCAGCATCCTCCATTGCCAGCAGAGTGGGCAATATCTCAGCAGTCCTGGCAGATACTGACTCATCACTCCCAGATGTACGGATGCCTGTTGTTGTAGCCCGCACATCTGCAACCGGCGGAGATGGTCGGCCGCTTGCATCAGAGCTACTGGGAATAGTGGACGGTGCAGCAGCTGTTTTGTCGACGGCGCCTCATGAACATCTGAGTTGCCACCTGTCGACAGCTTTGAGTGAATGTGTTCGAGTGGGTCTCTGGGGTACTGCTTGGTCACGCGTGTGGTAGTCTTCTTCACCCTGGAAAAAAAGCACATGAACAGTGTAAAAAATTGAACAAAATAGTTGCCATGGTAGCCATCTTAAAAAATGAAAAAATGTGTGATGTGCCAGAGCTGCCATTTCAGAACTAGGTATGGATGAGCACACAAGACAATGTAGGGAGGGTGGAAGCCAATGGAAAGCTGGTAGTTGCCATATAAGTGGAATCAGAATTGCCATGTGGCCTAGTTAGCAGTTGCCATGCAGAACAAGCAGGAGTTGCCATGCAGTAAAAAAACATCATGAGAAAACAGCAGTTGCCATGTGGGACTGATGGCAGTAACCCATGTGGCAAGCTGGACAGCTGCATTGGAAAGCAAAATGGGTAGTTGCCGCATAAATGTATAAACTTAAAAGGGTGTATATGATCTACTATGACAATGAAAAAATAGGGATAACCTACTTCTTGACTGTCTTCCTCAAGTCTACCAACACGACAGGATCCCTGGTGTTGGATGTCGACGTACGAGGAGACGACCTAGTGGAAGGGGTGTCACCAGCAATGGGGGCACCCTTGTTCAATCGGGTAGAAGCACGGATGGGCGTTGGTGCTTGTTTCTTCATAACTGCTCGTCCACCAGCTGTCGCCTCACTGCACGTATAAAAAATGGCAAAAAAGGTACCAAGTGTTAGACACGAAAATCGTTGCCATGCTCAGCAAACAAATTAAAAAAGGGTCGGTCTGTTAAAAAGGAGAGACAAACAAAACACTAAATAGATGTCGAACCTCCTCCTAGCAGATACGGGATCGGTCCTGGACCTGTTGCCAGCAGAGCCCTGCCCAACATCCTTTGGAGCCCTGCCCCTCTTTGAGGGCGACACCTCCTTGTCTCTCACAACTGTCTGTTCTTTGAATTTCTCCTGTGGGTGGACATCTGGTGCAGCCTTGTCCTTCTTACCACCTGCACGAACTTCAACATGTTCATCATCGTCGGTTTCATGTTGAACGTTCTCCATGTCATCATCATCGTCCATGTCTAGAGCAGCATCTCCATCTAGTTCATCTTGCGTGTCAGGAAGCTCCTGGGAGCTGTTGTAGTCGTACCGACCACGTCAACCAGTTGGCCGATGTGTCCGTTCTGCAACGAATGGAGTGAACTGCCTCGCAACCGCGTCGCTGTCAGAGCCATTAAGGGACGTCCAACCCTCAACCAACTTCCCGAGCAAGCTGGTCATTCCGGAAGCAAACTGCCCAATTAGATGCTCAACAGGTGCCCTCGCCTGTGCACGAAACAAGAAGCAACAGTAACCAAGCATACTAGTGTCACGTGCACGCGATCAAATAAACCAAAACAACCATAGAGATATATCAAAAAAAAAGAAGACAAAAACAATTTGAAAAAACAAAATAAAAATCCTTGATTACCTCAGCAGGACAAGACGGAGCTGAGTGCACGTCCATCCACTTGCCAAAGTTTTAGGCCCACCAAACACGCTGTAGTCTATAGCATGCTTGGCCATCAGCTGGAAATCATCAAAAACAGC
The DNA here is from genome assembly GCF_018294505.1 of Triticum aestivum. Classification (NCBI taxonomy): domain Eukaryota; kingdom Viridiplantae; phylum Streptophyta; class Magnoliopsida; order Poales; family Poaceae; genus Triticum; species Triticum aestivum. The sequence continues at coordinate 277,013,614 of NC_057805.1, forward strand.
TAGGATGTAAGAGAGAAAATAAGGAACACTAACTAACGGTTCACGTATTGAAAAAAAGAGGGAGTGAATAGAAGTTTCAACACGAATGCCGGAGTTGCCGTGTGGCGTCAGACATGGGTGCCATGCGTAGACAACCATGGCTAACAAGGTATTCATCTCCTGTTAGCCACATATGGTTGCCGTATGGGGATTTTTTCATATGTTATGCAGCATCGAAATTGAAGAATGTCGTGCAAAGAAAGGAGGTAGAACTAACATGCAGTTTCCCATATTTCTTATCAGTTATCTTGTCTGCGGCAAGCACAGCCTTGACAGCATCGTACGTCCACACAGAGACAGCTAACTTATGTGGAGGTGGCGGGCCTCCTATCCCAGTAAAGTCAACGGTGGACAGATCAAGACGATCGACGTACATGAGCTGGTGTACACAATAAAAAAGGAAAATATGTCAGTTGCCATCATGCTATGTTGAAAATGAAGCTAATTTATATTCCTTCAGTCATCAAGTTGAAGGGGATGAAGAAAAAAAGAGTTGCCATCTATCTGTGTTAGTTTCCATCATGCTGTGCTGGCAGTTGCCATCTTGTTATGATGATAGTTGCCACAAGGTCAACATCATGGTTGCCATGCATATTGTATGAATAGAGAGAGGATGCATGAAATGAACATTTTTTGTGTGTGTGTGTTGTTGAAAAATGCTATTGCCTTGTAGGCAGCAACCACGGATGCCATGGATCAAACATAAGTTGCTTTCTCACCTAAACAAAATCACATAAAAACATTGAAAACAAACGGGTTGCCATGCATGATATTGTACGGTTCACACTTATCAAACAGCTGACATGTTGATTTGGGAAAACATTCAATGTGGTAAGAGTGTTTGCAAAGGAGTAGGGAAAAAAATACCAATACATGGAGTCAACAACCCTTCCAGTACATCTTGTTTGAGAATGCATCATGCAGGAAGTCCACTATAAATTTACACCAATTCATGTTCTTCACGTCTTTCAGCTTCGCCTGCACGACACAAATTTCAGGACAATAAGTTGCCGCATCAGCATTCAAATGAAAAAACATCAAAAAACTGGCAGTGACTAGCTTACAAATGACATCAGAGTCAAAAGATTGAAGGAAGAAAGGAGTAGAGATAGATCATTCACCAGGATGGGGAAGCACTTGTTGCTTGGGCGAAGAGATGTGGTAGGCACAAAAACAGCTGAGATAAGGTACATGAGGAGCTTCATCTTGAAAACCTCGCCAAGGGTTTTCATGCTCTCCGACGAATTTGACAGCACAGTCGTGTTCGGCATGGATGCCATCCTAGGAAACAAACGGGCAAACAACATTTCCTCAATCTTATTATTGACCTCATACGGGACTTTGATTTCTCCACGGGGCACACCCAAAGTGCGAAACACGGATTCCTCGTCCAACGGCAGTCTTCCATGTCCTGGAATCACAATTCCCTGGAGGCGGTATCGTAAATCTCACCGAGCCAGTCGCATACATGGTTCACTAGGTTCTTGCACCGAACATCCATCAGAGCCTGCATCCCCATCTCACCAGCAGCTCCCTTCTGCTCGTCGGTAAATCCCTCGGTCAATATAGTCAGGCGTTCTTGTGAAGCCCTATTGCGATAACGTTTCTTCTTCTGCATAACAGACAAATGATCATTTGTTGCCATGTGTCAGTGTCATGAAAATTTACTTCCTAACAGACGATTGCAAACTCAATGTGACATTAAAACATATAGGGGTGGAAAATTACCTCATCGCCATCTTTTGTCCGTCCAGTTGCGCGATTCTGTTGCGGTAACTCCATGAAGTCATCATCATCGTCTTGATGGTCGCCGCGAGCCATTGTGCTGAGGTAAGAACAAAACACATGTCAGGGTGAAATAAAAACAGAGCCGACAGATACACAAAGAACTGCGTAAAGTAAGTATTCACTTGCTAACATCGATGAAGCAGAAAATTAAAACTCTAATGGTTGCCCCAATGTTTAAGCATCTGAAAGAGGACAGTAATTGCCATGTGATGAACATACACAAAAAGGCAGAAAAAATAAATCAAAATGCAAAAACAAATGCAGAAGCATGGCAAACTGGACGTGTATGAACTTACGAAGGAAGCAGTTGCCAGCTAGCAGAATGTACTTGCCACATTGGCTCAATTGAAAGTGGCAAGATGAGGCAAGATCATAGGAACACCCACACCCCCTATGATTGTCCAACAAGAAATGTGGCAACTAAACACATTGGCTTCATTTAAAAATGTACAGATCATAAGGCACTTAAACAATGTTCAAGTTGCCATGTTAGCATAAGACAATACAAAGAAAGGCACACATCTTCCACTAGACAAACATATAATGTGGCAACTCACACCCTGTCCTCATATAAAAATGAGTTGCCATATGTTCACAGGCAAATGTACTAGGTTGAAATTGCCATGTTAAAATGCAAGACAGTTCAAAAAGTGCTGAAAACATCTACTAAACAACCTGTAATGTGGCAATTCACACCCTGGCCTCATATTAAAAATGAGTTGCCATGTAATACAGCTAAATATGTTCAGATATCACAAGTCAGCATGGCAACACGCAAATTGAGTCTATAGTATAGTTAATTTGCCCATTATCCTGCCTACAGCATGGCAACAGCCATAGTGTGTTCACAACATTAGTTGCCACATGGAAAGCATATTTGTGGCAACTGACACGGTTGATCAGGAAATTAGTTGCCATCCAGTGCAGATCGTTGCTGAAACTGCCATGGCTGCCTTTATACTACACTTTGAAATACAGCTACCTAGATCTAGGGTTCATTCGCAACTATCATACCCTGAAATTCAACAACGAGAAACTTCCTGCATTGATGGCAATAGCATTTCAAGGCAATACATAACTAACAACTAGAAAAACGCCGACTCAATCGCAAGGCAAAACTAGGATGTGGCTGTGGACAGGCCGAGCGACACCGGCATGATTGCCACCGCGGCGGCGACGAAACTGCGCAATGCCACCCAAAACGGCAAGCATGGGACTCCGCCGCCGACGGGAACGCCGGAGCACCGCGAATCTACCGGAATCTCGATGAATCTCGAGCGGAAAATTGACCACAGAGGGGAGGGGGAATGGAGGCAAGGAATGTGAGCGTGGGAAGGAGCATTACCTTCAATCTGCGGGCACACTCAGACGAAGACGCTCCGGTCCGGCGAGCCCCACCAACGGCCGCGAATGCCGTCGACTCTTCCGCCTCCGCCGCCGCCTTCTCCTCTCGGCTTCTCCTGCATTCGACTGAACTGCTATGGATGGTGGGTTGGTGTAACAGCATGTTTTTTGGCCCTTTTCTTTTTCTTTTAACTTAATTGGTTTTTGCTCTGTTTTTCTTTTTGGAGTGGTTCTGTGGCCTTGCCACCCGGGAAATCATCTTCATTTCCTCTCCCAAGTGGCTCATCATTCTCAAAACCTTGCCAAGATGATGTCACTTCACTGCTTGAACAAACCCTAATTTCTTTTTCTCGGGAATATTCCTTTTTCTATTAAAGGAATAACCCTGTCTGCCCTACATTGTGAAGCAACCTATATTTATGTCCATCCAAAAATTCCCAAATAATCCTCATAATTCATTTGGGTCATATGTTGCTCAAATATGCCCAAACTTTCTTGTCCTAGCCCAAGAATAATTCCCCAATAATTATTCTTCCTTTCTGTCCAGAGTGGTACTTTGTGAAGGAAGTGTCATTTATCTAATCTTGTTTGCTCCCAAACTTGTTGGGCATTCTTTTATGTCCAAATAATTGCAACATGCCAAAATTAACTTTATTTGCCTAGCCAATCTTCCTCAGTGATTTTTCAAAGTTTCTGTCAAACAGAAGCCACTGTGAAGGATGTACTAGCTAGGAGAATCCAAATGAGTTGAAATTTTTCATGCCTCTTATTGTGCTCATATTATCTCACACCTAAAAATTTCAGCCCCATCCAATCATCTATGTGAGCACAGGATCAAATCTTTGCTTCTGGCAAAATTTTCAGGTTGTGAAGCAAGTGCATTTTATATTGCTTTAAAAATCCTGATAAATTACCAGATCATGCTCCTACCTATATAACATCTCTCCACCCAATTTGGGATCATTTCTTTGAGTAATTTGTTCACCAAAATTATTCCAAGATTCTGGTCAGTGAAGATAGCCGTGAAGGAAGTACCATTTTGGTGAATCCAATTGGTATGAAATTTTTACAGCATCATTGTATTACCAAATCACTAAGCCTTGCCAAATTTGAGCTCAAGTGGCATCACCTTGTGAGTGCATCATCCAAATCTCATTTCTGGACCAGATTTGGCAGTTGCAAGGCAACTATATTAAATATTTGTCCAAATCTTCTCAAAGTTACCAGGATGAAAGTCCTTCTTAACCTAAACCTCGCAGACAACTCCATTTCTCCCAATCACTTCCCTGTTGATCAGCAGTACACGACCAAGTTTACTACAGTAAACTTCAGAGGTTGCTTACCATTTAACCAGAGTAGTTTTCATCGATCTACCACCGCAGTTGAAACCTCCCCTGGAAGAACTTACCACTAGACAATGTTTGCCAACCTTTGGCACCTTCTCCTCGCCAGCTCACGCGGTCACCACCTATCTGGCATGCCATGGCCGCGTCCAGGATGGTTTCTTGCTCGGCCCCATCCCCCTCTCGTCGTCTTTGCTCGCATGAGCCTGTCCAGCAGCTAGCCCGCGTCGTCGCCGTCCTCGTGGAGCCATATCCCCCTCCGTATGCCCCTCCATCAGTGCTCGTCGCCGCGCGCCCATGGGCGAGTTGTAGCCGATCGGCTATGTTCGCGCCGCGGCTTCTTCCTCCTCTTGTACCCGAGCTCTGCTCGTCACTGTGCACCTCTGTAGCTCGTCCGCACCTCCCTCATCGCCTTCTCGTGCCACCCCGTGCTCACTGCGCGTCGCCAGAGCTTTGGTCGAGCTTGATCGGCGGCAACCGGCTTGGCACCTCGCCCCCGCGCCTATATAAGCCCCGAGCCCCTCCCGAGCACTCCACCGGCCTTGCCTCGGTCCACTACCCCTCCCCAGCCTCTCAAACATCTCGAGGAGCTCTCTGTGTCCACCATTGCCGCCATGGCCGCCGTCTCTGTCCGCTTCGATTCCGGCGAGCCGCGCCTCCTCCCTCCGTTCCAGCACCACCTGTAGCCTCCCCACACCCCTAGAAGCCTCCCCGCCGTTTCCCTCCTCCTCTGTTGGCCTCTGGCCGCGGTCCCCATCGGCGCCTTACGCCACCATCCGCCATGCTCAAGGCAGCCACCACTCTGGTCTTCCCCGGCGTGCGCGAAGACCCCGGATGGATGCGCCTCTCTGTCCCGCGCAGTTTGGTAGCCGGGGCCTCGCCAGAGGTGGCCGGAGCCGGGCCAGGGCAGTTGCTGGCGTCGCGCCTCTGCCTCTGCCTCGCGGGCGAGAGCGAGGAAGAGGACGTCGACCAGCCCAGCTGGCGAGGCGGGCTCCGTGTCGCCCCCGTCCCCACCGGTCAGCTGCATGGGCGTTGACCCCGCCCTGCCCACGTGGATAAGTGGCCGGTCCCACCTATAAGTCACTCGTGTTGACCCAGTGGCCCGCCTGACCGTTTTTAGTGAACATGTATTCTGACAAATACGCTTTCCCTCGAAGAAAACACATTCTATTTCTCCTTCGGCTTAAAGTACGTTTTCACATTCTGAAGACGTAATCTGAGAAGTACGCTTTCTGTTTTTCAGCTCAGGGGCCTGTTTGTAGAGTTATTTTTATAGATTGGTCCCTGATCTTCGTCGGGCTATAACTTTTTGCTCGCAACTCAGTTTGAGGTGAATCCCAAGCCTACATCTTCATTTCATCGAGCCCGTTCTATTGGTAACATTTCCATGATGTTGTCACATTCTGAAAATGACCATTTTGCCCTTACCACTAATCAGCCCCTTCGGGAGAGAAACGTTTCCGGCGATTTGTTCCACAATCGTTCAGCACTTCTTCCCAGAGTATTCTTCATCCCCAGGCAAGCCACAACCACCATTTGCATGATAGCCATGCAGTAGCATTGGTTTTCAACTTGAATCTTTAATAACTGTATATTTGTTTTGCTACTGTTGTCGTTATTTCGGTCATGCTTGTGGATCGGTGATTACCGTCATGTTTTCTTGCACTCTGTTATCATGTTCTACCTGCTAGTATTACTTTCATATTGTCAAGCTTGATAGGAGTACATGTTGGGTTGGTCATGTTCTTCGGTGCATGACTGACGTCGGTTACCGAGAACCGTTAATATGTATTGTTCCTTGTTGTTAGTTGGTTAAGTGTTTACTCGATAATGTTATTGATGTGTTCTCGCATGGTATTCACTGTTGATGTTAATGGTTATGTTATACTATGAGGAGTGTTGTACTTGGGATATTCATGCTCATCACTATGCCATGCTCAGTTGGATATGATTCATTGTTGATATGGTTGATAGTTATATTGTACCCTCATGCTTATGTGGATATCATGCTCATGCATTGTAAGTGCATCATGTTATTTCATCATGGCTCAGCATATTTGCATCCAAGTTTAACCACATTAAATCAAACTTGAACAATTGTTGGCTGAGTCATGGTGCCACCATATCCAGCTGACCAGTGCAACCACGCTTGCCTTTATGGGAAGGTCCTAACTGGGTCTATTGTCATGCCTCTCGCCGGTACCTCCAACGAGGGAAGGTTATGGGCGCGCGCTACCCTGATCAGGTAGGCGGACATAAGCCTTGTGTGCCCGTTGTTGTTGTTGTACCCGGATTGTCCCCGTTTGGGACCGCTTATGTTTTGCCACTGTAGCGACCAGACTTCAGACGGTCAAGTCTCTGTGCATCAGTGTCATCCCTGGATCAGTAATGCTGACACGCACAGTACTCGAAGGATTTATAACAGAGTAGCAATCACACACTTATTACATTGAATGTCTCAAAAGAGAACTTAATACAATAAATATGGCTTAAGGCTATCTAAAAACGATAACAACGGGAGACTTGGAAGATAGGCGAGTCCATCAACTCCAACGGCATCACTGAGTATAGAACCACGACCTAAGGCACCTTACTCGTCGTCTAAAAAGTCTGCAACATGAAACGTTGCAGCCTGAAAACGGGTCAGCACATGGAATATGCTGGCAATGTAACACATAGAGAGTAATGAACAGAATAATGCTATACTACATGCATATTTGGCTGGTGGAAAGCTCTATGGTTACAGTTTTGCGAAAAGCCAATTTTTCCCTACTGCAAAGGAATAAATTTTATTTAACTACCATGATGGTTGTTAAACATTGAGAATGGGTGACACCATCTCAATCCCAATTAAGTTTCAACATTAATCCCAACAAAATTAATTAAAGTAACATGATGAGATTCACATGATAATCCAAGTACTAGATACTCAAGTTGTCCATAACCGGGGACACGGCTAACCATGATTAGTTTATACACTCTGCAGAGGTTTGCGCACTTTTCCCCACAAGACTCGATCTCCGCCGTTGGGATTCTCGCACTACATGATGTTTGAGAAACGGATGACCGAGACATAGTCTTCCAGAAAGTTCAACTTAAGAACTCCGGTTTGCAAAAAGAATGAAATCAAACGAAGCAACGAAAGTCAAACGGCGAAAGAAACAAGCTTCGTTTACTAATCTGGACCTAAGTCAAATTTTACAGTAGCAAAAACTAGTTTGAGTTGGTTTAAACAGAAAGAGGGTTTCGAGACGAAACTCTAGGCGCTTGAATCGCCTGATTCCGACAAACGAGCGAAAAGTTAAACCAAAACGAAAAACAGATCGGAAATCGCGATCAGAAATAATTGCGGAAAATCCGAGAAAAAGAAAAGGTAACGAACAGTTTAACAAACGGACGTTCATTAACTGTAACTAAACGATGAATGCGTTCATTAAAACGAACGAACGAGCGAACGCTCGCTAAATAAGAAAACCGAAAAAAACAAAAAAAAACGATCTAAAAATACCCAGGGTTTTCTAAAAAAACCGAATCGGTTTTCTTCAGAAAACCGGGCGACGGGCGGCTATCTCGGCTCGCGGCTTCGACGAAGTCCGGCGGCTCCGGCGGGGCGACGGGAGGCGGCGTGGGGTGGCGGGGCTGCGGGTGTCGGCGGCGGCGGCTTTCCCGGCGGCGGCGACGACCTTGGGCGGCGGGGCGGCTCGGTGGTGGTGCAACTCCGGCAGCGGGGCGGGTTCCGGCGGCGGGGCTGCGGGTTCGGTGGCGGGGTGAGGGGCGGCGGCTATTTAAGGAGGGGGGCGGCGCGGCTTGGGGAAGGGGGTGCCTCGGGAGGCGTGCTCCTCCCGGACTCGGGCGGCGACAGCGATCTTTGATCCGGAGACGACGGCGGGAGGTGGTGGCGCGGGTGGGCCATCCTGGTTCGGCTGGGCTTCGGCCCAGCCGGGCGCGTGGGAGTTTTTTACCATCTAAAATGCAATTCTGCCGAAACTGAGAAAAATTCTAGAAAATAAAATAAAATTCTAAAAATGCCAAAATAAATTTTTCACCGTCTAAATAAAATATTTAGAACAAGATGAACATTTTCTTGGCCCTAAAATGCAATTTTGAAAAACGTACAATTTTCCTAAATTCAAATAAAATAGCAAAACTCCAAATAAAATAAGATTTGATTTTTTATTAAATCCTCAATCTTTCTTATTTTTGGGAAAGTCATTTTATTCCGTCTCTCTTATTTTTATAAATGAAATAATTGAAGATAAAATAAATAAAATCAAATGATCCACTTTCAAAATTTGAGAAAACCCAAATATGAAAATAACGAAATCCCCAACTCTCTCCGTGGGTCCTTGAGTTGCGTAGAATTTCTAGGATCAAACCAAAATGAAATAAAATATGATATGCAATGATGATCTAATGTATAACATTCCAAATTGAAAATTTGGGATGTTACAAACCTACCCCCCTTAAGATGAATCTCGCCCTCGAGATTCGGGTTGGCTAGAAAATAGGTGAGGGTGGTCCTTCCGTAGATCTTCCTCTCGCTCCCAAGTGGCATCATCCTCTGTATGGTGGCTCCACTGAACTTTGCAAAACTTGATAACCTTGCTGCGGGTGACTCGGCTAGCATACTCAAGAATCTTGACTGGTTTCTCCTCATAAGTCAAATCACTATCCAACTGAATCGCCTCCAGTGGCACTATATCTCTCAGCGGTATATCAGCCATCTTTGCGTGGCACTTCTTCAACTGGGAAACGTGGAACACATCGTGAACTCCTGACAATCCTTCGGGTAATTCCAACTTGTAAGCAACTTCTCCCATACGCTCAAAAACTTTGTATGGTCCTACAAAAGGTGGCACTAACTTTCCCTTAACTCCAAAGCGCTTAACTCCCCGAAGTGGAGATACACGAAGATAAACTCTGTCTCCGATTTCGTAAACTGTCTCCTTACGTTTTGAATCCGCATAGCTCTTCTGTCTGGATTGGGCTACTTTGAGCCTATCGTGAATCAACTTCACCTTCTGTTCAGACTCCTTAATCAAATCTGGTCCAAACAACTGGCGGTCTCCAACTTCGTCCCATAACAATGGTGTTCTACACCTCCTTCCGTACAAAGCTTCGAAAGGGGCCATCTTCAAACTGGATTGATAACTGTTGTTGTAAGAGAACTCTGCATATGGCAAGTTATCATCCCAACTAGATCCATAATCTAGCGCACAAGCTCTTAGCATGTCCTCCAGAATCTGATTGACTCTCTCGGTCTGTCCATCTGTCTGTGGATGAAAGGCTGTACTGAATTCTATCCTGGTACCCAACGTTTCATGTAACTGATGCCAGAACTTTGAGGTAAACTGGGTTCCTCTATCTGATACAATGCTCCGCGGAACTCCATGCAGACATACGATTCTGGTCATGTATATCTTTGCCAACTTAGCACTGGTGTAAGTGGTCTTCATTGGGATGAAATGAGCTACCTTTGTCAAACGATCGACTACAACCCATATTGAGTCATAGCCTGAACGAGTCCTGGGCAATCCCGTGATAAAATCCATGCCTAGTTTATCCCACTTCCATTCGGGTATCGGCAATGGCTGTAGCAATCCTGCTGGCTTCTGATGCTCTGCCTTCACTCTCTGACATACATCACAAACTGCTACATACTCCGCAATATCCTTCTTCATTGCGGTCCACCAGAAAGTATCCTTCAAATCCAAATACAACTTGGTATTTCCTGGGTGAATCGAATACGGCGAGTCATGAGCCTCCTACGGAAACAACTTCCTGATCTCCGGGTCATTACGCACATAAACGCGGTCCTCAAACCATAAGGTATCGTGCTCGTCCTCACATAATCCCTTGGCTTTTCCTTTGCTCATCCTTTCCTTTATTCCGGCAATCTCCTTGTATGTCTTCTGAGCTTCTCTGATCTTATCCATCAGAGCAGACTGTATCTCCAATGCTGCAGCATAGCCTCTCGGAACTATTTCCAAACATAGTTCGCGAAGATCCTCGGCTAATTCCTTTGGTAACTCTCCGGTCATGAGTGTGTTGACATGGCTCTTGCGGCTCAATGCATCTGCTACTATGTTAGCCTTTCCGGGGTGATAATGCAATCTCATATCATAATCCTTAATGATCTCCAACCATCTCCTTTGCCTGAGATTCAACTCCTTCTGCGTGAAGATGTATTTCAAACTCTTGTGATCCGTGTACACCTCACAGTGGTTTCCGATGAGAAAATGTCTCCATGTCTTCAACGCATGTACTACGGCTGCTAACTCCAAATCATGCGTCGCGTAATTCATCTCATGGGGTTTAAGCTGTCGTGAAGCATATGAAACAACTCTTCCTTCCTGCATAAGCACTGCTCCAAGTCCTCGACGAGAAGCGTCGCAGTATACTTCATAATCCTTGCGCTGATCTGGCAGAATCAACACTGGTGATGTAACCAAACGTTTCTTCAACTCTTGGAAACTAGCTTCACATTCCTCAGTCCAGTTGAACTTGGTGTCCGTCTTCAATAGCTCCGTCATGGGCTTAGCAATCTCGAGAAATTCTCAATGAATCTCCGGTAGTATCCTGCAAGTCCAAGAAAACTCCGGATCTCTCCAACTGATGTGGGTGATTCCCAGTTTGTCACAGTGTCGACTTTGGTGGGGTCTACTGCTATTCCCTCTCCGGATATAACATGTCCGAGGAATCCAACTTCCTTCAACCAAAACTCACATTTGCTGAACTTGGCGTATAACTGATGTTCTCTGAGCTTCTCAAGTACCAAACGCAAATGTTCCTTATGCTCCTCTTCATTCTTGGAGTAGACCAAAATATCATGAATGAACACCACGACGAACTTATCCAAAAACTCCATAAAAACCTTGTTCATCAGGTTCATGAAATAGGCAGGTGCGTTAGTCAGACCAAATGACATAACAGTATACTCGTACAGCCCATACCTAGTGGTAAAAGTCGTCTTAGGTATATCCTGCTCTCGAATCTTCAACTGATGGTATCCTGACCGCAGATCGATCTTGGAAAATACCTTAGCTCCTTGTAAGCGGTCAAACAGATCATTGATCATCGGCAGTGGGTACTTTTTCTTATGGTCACTTCATTCAGTCCTCGATAATCAACAACCATCCTTAACGATCCTTCCTTCTTCTCCACTAGAAGCACTGGTGATCCCCAAGGTGAAGAACTTGGGTGAATATAGCCTTTATCCAACAACTCCTTAATCTGCTTCTTAATCTCCTCCAAATCCTTTGCGGGCATCCTGTACGGTCTCTTAGATATTGGCCATGTGCCTGGCAAAAGCGCAATCAAAAACTCAATGTCTCTATCCGGTGGCATGCCTGGCAACTCCTCTGGAAATACGTCAGGGAAATCCTTCACCACCGGTACTTCCTCCTGTACAACTCCTGATAAAGAATTCACCTGAGTCCTCTTCGGCACATGCCGGGATACATACTTGATCCTTCTTCCTTCTGGGGTGGTAAGCAAAATCGACTTACTAGCGCATTCAATGTTCCCTTCATACTTCGATAACCAATCCATGCCTAATATCACATCCAGTCCTTGCGATTCCAATACTATTACTGCATCTGGCTGGGCTTCAACCTCCTTCACGCTAACATGGTTCACATGTCCTTTGTTGAAAGGGTTGGGCTTCTTCCCAGAGCTTCCATTGCCATTTCCATTCTTAGCTTCAGGACACTCATTAGCATAATGTCCTGTCTTCTGGCACTTGTAGCAAGTGACTTGGCTCAGATCTCTCTTAGCTAGGGTCGATGGGTTGGTACGGTTCTGTCCGTTGCTTCCTCCATTCCCATTACCATTCTTGGGCCCACTATGGTTGTGCGAACCTCCTGCTCCATGGGTATGTTGAAAAGGTCCTCCCGAATTCGGGGTAAAACGTGGCTTCTGATGAGCTCCAGAATTGTACTTCCCTTGTCCATACTTCCTCTTGCGGCTTTCAATCTGCTGCTGCTTCCCTTCAATCATGAGAGCTCTATCTACCAACTCCTGGTAGTTGTTGAAGGTTTCTACGATCAACTGCATGCTCAGCTCATCATTCATCCCTTCCAGAAACTTCTCCTGCTTGGCTGCATCTATAGCAACGTCATCTGGGGCATAACGTGCTAACTTACTAAAGTCCTCCACATACTGGCCTACGGTGCGTCCTCCTTTGCGTAAGTTGCGAAACTCACGCTTCTTCATGGCCATAGCTCCTGCTGAAACATGGGCAGTACGGAAAGCTTGCTGAAACTGGTCCCATGTGGCAGTGTCGATGGGGTGAGTGGCTGTGTAATTCTCCCACCATGATGCTGCGGGTCCATCAAGCTGATGTGCGGCAAAACGCACTCTCTCCGCATCTGTGCATCCTGCAGTGGTCAACTCCCTTCCAACTTTGCGGAGACAATCATCTGCAACAATCGGCTCGGTGCTACTGGAATACACCGGCGGATTTAGCCTCAAGAAACGGGTCAAATGATCAACATGTGGTGGTGGTGGTGGGTTGTTGTTGTTGTTGTTGTTGTTGTTATTGCCATGGTTCTGTACTAGTGCTTGCATCAAGACATTCTGCTGCTGAATCAACTGAGTGATCTCCGGTGGGAAAACAAATCCGGTGTCGCGTCTCGGAGGCATCTGATGGGTTTAGAAAATATGAGAATTTAGAATAGAATGAGGTCTAGAGAGAAAACATTACCCATATGCACATGAGACAAACACAATCAATATCACTCAAATCAATTCAAACAAGGCATACAATCGATCTAACTATCGTCACAAAGTGCTCGGACTATACTATATACATGGGGAAATACTACTACTGATTATGGTGGTCTACTAGAAATTTTGATCGGTCGAAGACTCCATGATATCTGCTCCAGCTTCATCAACAAAGTCATCTTCACTGGGGTCCGAGTCGGTGTCGTCGATGATGATGTAGTTATCCGGGCAAGCGCAATCATCGTCTTCTCCTCCTGGTGCTGGGTCTCCCATGAATACTCCGATCTTCTTTATCAGGTTGTCATTCTTCTCCACCAGTGCGACGATTTCCTCCATATAATCCTCGCGTGTAGCATTGAGTTCTTCCTCCAGCTCCGTGATCTTGGTCAATGCCTTCTTCAGATCTATCATGCCTGTGCATATTTGGTTCTCCTGGCGACGAATGTGTTGGTTTAACTCCTGGATGAAAGCTGCAATTGATCTATCCTTCTTGGTACTGATCATCTCCCATTGCTCATCTCAGCGCCCACAAATCTGGTAAATGGTATCCTTAAGCTCCTTGTGGTAAACTTCTCCAATGCGTCCCATGGTGATGTGGGCTGCCATGCTCTTTCCTAGACTCCAGGTTGGTGCATCAAAGGAAAACTCTATGGGCTCGGTGATGGGCATGAACGTCCTTCCTGGAACTTGAACTTGAATCATCCAACGCTCCTCTTCTGGTAGTGTGGTGTTGTAGGTTCCGGTGAAGCTTGGTATTCCGATGTTCAGGTATCTAGTGACTTCCTTCAAGTGGCGTTCAAAGGGTGTATCTTCATCTGGTTGCATGAACTTGTTCCTGGCATCCGCCATCCTAAAAGAATGGAAAATGGAGAGGAGTCAGAAATGAGAAGAGAATAGTGATCTAGGGTTTAAAGTTAGTGATCGTGTCCTACAGTCAACGTGTGCTCTGATACCATCTTGTAGCGACCAGACCTCACACGGTCAAGTCTCTGTGCATCAGTGTCATCCCTGGAGCAGTAATGCTGACACGCACAGTACTCGAAGGATTTATAACAGAGTAGCAATCACACACTTATTACATCGAATGTCTCAAAAGAGAACTTGATACAATAAATATGGCTTAAGGCCATCTAAAAACGATAACAGCGGAAGACTTGGAAGATAGGCGAGTCCATCAACTCCAACGGCATCACTGAGTATAGAACCACGACCTAAGGCACCTTACTCGTCGTCTGAAAAGTCTGCAACATGAAACGTTGCAGCCTGAAAACGGGTCAGCACATGGAATATGCTGGCAATGTAACACATAGAGAGTAATGAACAGAATAATGCTATACTACATGCATATTTGGCTGGTGGAAAGCTCTATGGTTACAGTTTTGTGAAAAGCCAATTGTTCCCTACTGCAAAGGAATAAATTTTATTTAACTATCATGGTGGTTGTTAAACATTGACAATGGGTGACACCATCTCAATCCCAATTAAGTTTCAACATTAATCCCAACAAAATTAATTAAAGTAACATGATGAGATTCACATGATAATCCAAGTACTAGATACTCAAGTTGTCCATAACCAGGGACACGGCTAACCATGATTAGTTTATACACTCTGCAGAGGTTTGCACACTTTTCCCCACAAGACTCGATCTCCTCCGTTGGGATTCTCGCACTACATGATGTTTGAGAAACGGATGACCGAGACATAGTCTTTCAGAAGCGTTTGCACCTTACGATCGGGTAGACAGTACCACCTACAACCCCTACATCTGCTAGTATACCACTGTAAGAGTTCACACAACTTAATGAACTATGCTAGAGCCCATAATAGCTTGTGGCTGCACACGGAAGTTTCTAGCATGAATAATCTCATGATCCCTTTGAGCCTGGGTGGCGGTCCACAAAAAAACAGGCAATCGCTGGAACACCCAGGTGCCTCAATCCACCCAGATGTGTGTTTAAGTAGCCACCTTAAATTGAACCATTAATTAACAATCTCACATCTGTCATGGATACACTCGCCCAATCCACGTCTACTAGCATATCATAGCAATATAAGCAAACGTAGAAGTAACTCCCAAGGGTTTGGTAATAAATAGGGCAATAGGTTCTACCTCATCAGCTACTTCCCAACCCACAATTTAATCAGATCCTAATCATGCAATTGTTTGATGATTGATCTAATGCAAGGTATGATCAAAGTGTTACTTGCCTTGCTGATGATCCGTGAAACCTAGGGATTCGAAGTAGCAAGCGGCGCACTCCGGGTACTCTATCGCAAACAAACAAGCATACAATAAGTACTCATCTAATGCACAGGTAAAACTCAAATAAGAGATCTAACCAGAAAGTTCAACTTAAGAACTCCGGTTTGCAAAAATAATCAAATCAAACGAAGCAACGAAAGTCAAACGACGAAAGAAACAAGCTTCGTTTACTAATCTAGACCTAAGTCAAATTTTACAGTAGCAAAAACTTGTTTGAGTTGGTTTAAACAGAAAGAGGGTTTCGAGACAAAACTCTAGGTGCTTGAATCGCCTGATTCCGACAAACGAGCGAAAAGTTAAACCAAAACAAAAAACAGATCGGAAATCGCGATCAGAAATAATCGCGGAAAATCCGAGAAAAAGAAAAACAGTTTAAGGAACGGACGTTCGTTAACTGTAACTAAACGATGAACGCGTTCGTTAAAACAAACGAACGAGCGAACGCTCGCTAAATAAGAAAACCAAAAAAAACAAAATAAAACCGATCTAAAAAAACCTAGGGTTTTCTAAAAAACCGAATCGGGGGCAACGGGAGGCGGCGTGGGGCGGCGAGGCTGCAGGAGTCGGCGGCGGCGGCGTCCTTGGGCGGCGGGGCGGCTCGGCGGTGGTGCGGCTCCGGCGGCGGGGCGGGTTCCGGCGGCGGGGCTGCGGGTTCGGTGGCGGGGCGAGGGGCGGCGGCTATTTAAGGAGGGGGGTGGCGCGGCTTGGGGAAGGGGCGCCTCGGGAGGCGTGCTCCTCCCCGACTCGAGCGGCGGCGGCGGTCTCCGATCCGGAGACGGCGGCGGGAGGTGGTGGCGCGGGCCGGCCGGCCTGGTTCGGCTGGGCTTCGGCCCAACCGGGCGCGCGGGAGTTAAAAAAACAATTCCGCCGAAACTGAGAAAAATTCTAGAAAATAAAATTCTAAAAACGCCAAAATAAATTTTTCACCGTCTAACTAAAATATTTAGAACAAGATGAACATTTTCTTGGCCCTAAAATGCAATTTTGAAAAACGTGCAATTTTCCTAAATTCAAATAAAATAGCAAAACTCCAAATAAAATAAGAATTGATTTTTTTATTAAATCCTTAATATTTCTTATTTTTGGGAAAGTCATTTTATTCCCTCTCTCTTATTTTTATAAATGAAATAATTGAAGATAAAATAAATAAAATCAAATCATCCTATTTTCAAAATTTGAGGAAACCCAAATATGAAAATAACGAAATCCCCAACTCTCTCCGTGGGTCCTTGGGTTGCGTAGAATTTGTAGGATCAAACCAAAACGAAATAAAATATGATATGCAATGATGATCTAATGTATAACATTCCAAATTGAAAATTTGGGATGTTACAGCCACGACGGTGGCCGTTGGTGCCTTTGGTAGGCATGGGGCCACCCAGGACTTAGCCCAAAGGGGAGTTGGTCGGAGTGGCCGGGAGAGTGTCATCGCAGTAGATCGGTTTTGTCGGAACGCCGTTGGTCCACCCGAATGGGAGTGCGAGGCCATGGGTTCCGTGGTGTGGATATAGTGTACTAACCTCTACAGAGTGTATATTAAATCTATCGATAGCCGCGCCCGTGGATAAGGGCCCAGTTCGTGTCGGTCACACTGTGAGTCAACGGTAATTAATAATAACTTGATTAATAACAACCCTGGTTCGATGATGAGATAATTTGGTTATGTGATCCGTGAATGGTCACCGTTTGGTTACGAGGTAACCCGTTGAGCCCAGAGTGGTTCCGTTTGTGATCCGTGAATGATCACCGTGGTATCGAGGATACTGAGTTGTTGGATATTCGTGATGTTGTGCGAGAATCGTGGGTAAAGATCAAGCTTCTTGTGGTCATTTAATGATTACTATAGTATTGTTTATACCAAGCTTGATTTGATCCTGAGAAGATCGTGTGATGTCCGAGGTTGGTAAGTGCTGCATGTGATGGTTACGAGATAACCCGAGCAGAGTAAGTTGGTTCATGATAATGTCATCATGTTGCATGATAGTGTCATCATGTTTATATGTCCATGCCATGCTCATATTGTTCTAGCTGTATCATGTTGTTCAGGCTATGTTGTTCGGATAATATAATGTTAATTCCTGCTTAACCTGTAATTGCCATGCTGTTGTTTGTCTTGAATGCTTCTGGTTATTGTGAGCTTGCAAGTACATTCAATGTACTGACCTGGTGTGTCATGCCAGTTTGCAGGTCATGCCGCGATTGCTTGATTGCTTGTCGTGGTTTCCGTTCGTGCGAGCTAGGATAAGCGTTCCAGACCGAGTCCCTGCGGAGTGGAGTTCACCACCATCATCGTTGTTCCGCTGCTTGAAGTTTTTCTGCCGCATCGTGTTGTTCTGCTACTTGCATAGAGCAACCGTGGCAGGCGTAGTGTCGCCGTGCCGATGTTATTCATTGTAATATCGAAGACCTTGTATTCATATTTGTGTAGTAATAGAAAGATGATTTGTTCTATGCTAAGCAGTGCCGTATTCCAGAAGACTTCTCCTCGATCTCTGGCCTGGAATACGGGGCGTTCCGGTTTCTCTGAGCTGGGGTGAAACAATGATTTGTATCAGAGCAGGTCTGGCTGTAGGACACCCTAGTCAGCGCGAGCGGTAGAAATCGGTAGTTTAAAGTCCGGCCTGGTTGTTGCATTTGGTTGCTGCATAGCATGCATATAGCCTTAGTATTTGTTGCTAACGGTTTATCTGGTGAGTGTAGCTCGCATCGGTTCGGATCCACTACAGCTCAACCTTTGCATTTCTCCCGTTTTCTTTTCTTGCTCGTGCTTCAGTGTTTGGTGTCATTTCTGTCCCATCAGAGTGATGCCAAGTGATCTCGACACCTTTTGCAAAACTGGTGCTCGGGTATCTCGTCGATATCCTCCTTTCAGCCCCGCCTATCGTTTCGGTGATGGACATGCTTCTATCCCGAATCGCTCTTTTATTTTGTCGTGTTGGCAACCCTTAATGATCTTAGTTATCAAGAAAGGGCAATGTCAGCAGCCTCAGTTTTCCCCCGCTAACCTATTCCTTCGACTAGTACGGATCTTTTTCCATCCGCTTGATAATAATGTGGTTGCGACTTTCGTGTCCCAATACAGGTTTATCGAGTGCGTCCTCGCCTCCGAGCTAGTCCAGGTTGCTGCCTGGCTAAGCTAGCACTTGGTGTAGTGCTGTTTACACCAATTCTTCCACACATATTCGTACTCATGCACACCGTCACAGCATGCTAGATCGTAGAACCAGAGATCCCGCGAGATTTGTGTGCTTAAGTAGGCATGCAGATTGTGTGACTAGCAGTAATATGTGACATTGGTTGTTGTTGTGTGTTTTAGTTTTATTGAGTTTTCTTTTGCTTCTTTCTTTTCGGGCCCCGGTGTTACATTATTTTTCCCCTATAAAGAGTTGTTCATCAACCAACACCGGACTCAAAGAAGCAACAAGGAGTTTAAATATTTGGAAACTCAGCTAAACAGAATGGAATTCTCAGCCGACTGCAGTGAAATGGGAAAACTCTACTCTCGAGGCTGATAATCAATTTTGCATTAGTGTGCACTCCTCACAACAGTATGGATAACTCAAGTCTACATCAGTACAAAACCCTCACAGAAGTAACGATCAAGGCAGCAGCAAGACAAGTCAGGTACAAGAGCAATAGTATATTTTCAGTCAAAGGTATGGATCATATACAAAATTTTGGCTCAACAATGCATGATGGTTGAGATATATTATCATCCGAAATAAAGTCAGAAGGTGATATGCTCAAGGAAGACAGTCAAACAAATTTCCTCACGCAAATAACCAGCCATCGAATATTATGGGTGTGGGTGTGTGTAGATTTCAGTCTGCATATCACAGTATGAAGTTTTGAATATGAGAAACTCAGTCTTCCTCCACACGCTATCACAAGAAATTTATGATGCAAGGCTCCTCGATCTTCCTCGGCATGATATGTGAAAAATTTCCGGTCCAATAGATACCCGGTCTTTCTCAGCAAGATACCTCAGTAAAAGCTTCTGACAGACAAAAATGAATTTTTCTCAACAAGCAAATCCGAGGAGAAGCTTCTCAAGTACGGAACTCAGGCTTCTCCAGAACAATAATCAGACCAAGCTTCGTGTATAAGCTATAAAGCCTTCTTCTGCACGATACCCAGACAAAAGATTTGAGCAGAAGTTAACTAGTCCTCCTCAGCAAGCTACTTGGATGGCTTCTCTTGTAAGCCAATTAGTCCGTGTCACTACCACACTATTGCACCGCCCTCAGAGATTATGTGGCGAGTTGGCAATATATGGCAGTGCATCTCAAGAGTCAGATCAGCAATAATTTTGGTCAGAAGCACAAATCAGTCAAAACATATGTCTACCTCAAGGATCAAGTGTTCAGTTGCATATGATTCTTACAAATATGGTGAGCATGCCTCCCCAATATCAGTCACTCATACGAGGTACGACAAGGATCCAACAGATATACCTAAGGAAAGTACGGATCCCACAGCCTCATGAATCATGCAAATGAAGATAAGCAGAGATACACATCTTATTTAATACAAGGATCTACAAGATCTAGATAAGACATCACAAAATCAACAGTCTTGACAGTGGCCACCAAGGCCAATATTCCCGCACCGACAAGGAGATCTCATGAACTCTTGTCACCCTCTTGTATGGTTGGCCTCAACAATGAGCTCTGTATAGCTACAAGCTCCGAGAATATGTCATATAAGTGAGGAACCCAAGATAATGACAAAAATATTGCACTAGCCACAACCATGGCCATACGAAGAATCAAGGATATATGTGGACAACCTATTTTAGTAAGATATCCTGACAAAGAAAAACATGACCGTTAAAGGGTGAGACTGACAGCAAAGGTATGATGATTTTTGGCATGACCATCAGGGTCCGGATACCCAAGTCAGTTAGTGGCTAGATTACATATGGAGCCACAAAGGCATACCCTCAGTGGATTACTCTGCTCTACAAGGACTTCATATCCCGCTGACCCGCTTAAAGAAAAAAATGTTAGTGCAGAATATCCAAATCTGTTATGTCAAGTCCAAGATTCTTTTGCAACCTTAGCAGTTTGAATTCAGCGACAGTATAAAGCATTGCACAACTTATTACCACATCTGGGTATATCGACAACATGGGTAAATCAAAAATTGAACAATCAGCTCTAGACCAGGTATATCCACTGGTGTAACCTAGTACCCGGACAACCTGTCATGAAAAGTATCTTCCCACCAGCATACCGGTCAGGAAAGTCTCAAGATGTTAATAATTGAGGTATGCTACAGTTATAAGTATATACCCTGTTATATTTCTCACGACAGAAGGCAGTCAAATCTTTGTTAGATATCCCATGATCGAGCCAAAGAAATAAATCAAATAAGTCAGTACCACTTATGAGCAGTCAGATCCCGTTAGAAGATGGCCATGATTAATTTTCAGCATTTATTGAAACCAGAAGGCCTGCATTTGTTTGAAGCAACCCCATGAAAAGAGTAAAAAGGTTTTCATGACCAAAAGAAAATTTATGCTCAGATCCATTGGATATCACCCAGGTATGGAGAATCAACGCCAGTAAAAAGGAATTGGTATATGAGCAAAGACCCGTCAGAATTTTGGGAAAGGTGAAGCTAACCACCCCAAAGCAAGGGAAGAAAATCATATGAAATTCATGGGGGAACAATAAATAAAGGAAAAAGGATAGCCGAGTTGGAAACGGTGTCCTAAAGTCATACTTGTTCCTTGAGCAACCAAATCTCGAGGACGAGATTTCTTAAGGGGGGAAGGTTTGTAACAGCCTGGTTTTTGGCCCTTTTCTTTTTCTTTTACTTTAATTGGTTTTTGCTCTGTTTTTTTTGGAGTGGTTCTGTGGCCTTGCCACCTGGGAAATCATCTTCCTTTCCCCTCCCAAGCGGCTCATCATTCTCAAAACCTTGCCAAGATCATGTCACTTCACTGCTTGACCAAACCCTAATTTCTTTTTCTCAGGAATATTCCTTTTTCTATTAAAGGAATAACCCTGTCTGCCCTAGGTTGTGAAGCAACCTATATTTTTGTCCATCCAAAAATTCCCAAATAATTCTCATAATTCCTTTGGGTCATATGTTGCTCAAATATGCCCAAACTTTCCCGTCCTAGCCCAAGAATAATTCCCCAATAATTATTCTTCCTTTCTGTCCAGAGTGTCACTTTGTGAAGGAAGTGTCATTTATCTTATGTTGTTTGCTCCCAAACTAGTTGGGCATTATTTTATGGCCAAATAATTGCAACATGCCAAAATTCAACTTTATTTGCCTAGCCAATCTTCCTCAGTGATTTTTCAAAGTTTCTGTCAAACAGAAGCCACTGTGAAGGAAGTACTAGCTAGGAGAATCCAAATGAGTTGAAATTTTGCATGCCTCTTCTTGTGCTCATATTATCTCACTCCTACAAATTTCAGCCCCATCCAATCATCTATGTCAGCACAGGATCAAATCTTTGCTTCTGGCAAAAATTTTAGGTTGTGAAGCAAGCGCATTTTATATTGCTTCAAAAATCCTGATAAATTATCAGATCATGCTCCTACCTATATAACATCTCTCCACCCAATTTGGGATCATTTCATTGAGTAATTTGTTCACCAAAATTATTCCAAGATTCTGGTCAGTGAAGATAGCTATGAAGGAAGTACATTTTGGTGAATCCAATTGGTATGAAATTTTTACAGCATCATTGTATGACCAAATCACTAAGCCTTGCCAAATTTGAGCTCAAGTGGCATCACCTTGTGAGTGCATCATCCAAATCTCATTTCTGGACCAGATTTGGCAGTTGCAAAGCAACTATATTAAATCTTGGTCCAAATCTTCTCAAAGTTACCAGGATGAAAGTCCTTCTTAACCTAAACCTCGCAGATAACTCCATTTCTCCCAACCACTTCCCTGTTGATCAGCAGTACACGACCAAGTTTACTGCAGTAAGCTTCAGAGGTTGCTTACCATTTAACCAGAGCAGTTTTCATCGATCTACCGCCGCAGTTGAAACCTCCCCTGGAAGAACTTACCACTAGACAACGTTTGCCAACCTTTGGCACCTTCTCCTCGCCAGCTCACGCGGTCACCACCTCTCTGGCATGCCAAGGCCGCGTCCAGGATGGTTTCTTGCTAGGGCCCCTCCCCCTCTCGTCGTCTTCGCGCGCGTGAGCGTGTCCAGCAGCTAGCCCGCGTCGTCGCCGTCCTCCTGGAGCCATCTCCCCCTCTGTAAGCCCCTCCGTCAGCGCTCGTCGCCGCGCGCCCACGGGCGAGCTGTAGCCGACCGGCTCTGTTCGCGCCGCGGCTTCTTCCTCCTCTTGTCCCCGAGCTCTGCTCGTCACTGTGCACCTCTGTAGCTCGTCCGCACCTCCCTCGTCGCCTTCCTGCGCCACCCCGTGCTCGTTGCGCGTCACCAGAGCTTTGGCCGAGCTTGATCGGCGGCAACCGGCTCGGCACCTCGCCCCCGCGCCTATATAAGGCCCCGAGCCCCTCCCGAGCACTCCACCAGCCTTGCCTCGGTCCACTACCCCTCCCCAGCCTCTCAAACGAGCTCGAGGAGCTCTTTGTGTCCACCATCGCCGCCGTCTCTGTCCGCTTCGATTCCGGCGAGCCGCGCCTCCTCCCTCCGTTCCAGCACCACGTGTAGCCTCCCCACACCCCTAGAAGCCTCCTCGCCGTTTCCCTCCTCCTCTGTTGGCGTCTCGCCGCGGTCCCCATCGGCGCCCGACGCCACCATCCGCCACGCTCAAGGCAGCCACCACTCTGGTCTTCCTCGGCATGCGCGAAGACCCTGGATGGATGCGCCTCTCTGCCCCGCGCAGTTTGGTAGCCGGGGCCTCACCAAAGGTGGCCGAAGCTGGCCAGGGCAGTCGCCGGCGTCGCACTTCTGCCTCTGCCTCGCGGGCGAGAGCGAGGAAGAGGACGACGACCAGTCCAGCTGGCCAGGCAGGCCCCGCGTCGCCGCCGTCCCCACCGGTCAGCCGCACGGGCGTTGACCCCGACCTACCCACGTGGATAAGTGGTCGGTCCCACCTGTAAGTCTCTCGTGTTGACCCAGTGGCCCCGCTGACCATTTTTAGTGAACGTGTATTCTGACAAATACGCTTTCCTTCGAAGAAAATGCATTCTATTTCTCCTTCAGCTTAAAGTACGTTTTCACATTGTGAAGACGTAATCTGACAAATACGCTTTCTGTTTTTCAGCTCAGGGGCCTGTTTGTAGAGTTATTTTTACATATTGGTCCCTAAACTTCGTCGGGCTATAAATTTTTGCTCGCAACTCCGTTTGAGGTGAATCCAAAGCCCACATCTTCATTTCGTCGACCCTGTTCCGTTGGAAACATTTTCATGATGTTGTCACATTCTAAAAATGACCATTTTGCCCTTACCACTAATCAGCCTCTTTAGGAGAGAAACGTTTCCGGCGATTTGTTCCACAATCATTCCGCACTTCTTCCCAGAGTATTCTTCATCCCCATGCAAGCCACAACCACCATTTGCATGATAGCCATGCAGTAGCATTGGTTTTCAACTTGATTTTTTAATAACTGTATGTTTGTTTTGCTACTGCTGTCGTTATTTCGGTCATGCTTGTGGATCGGTGATTACCGTCATGTTTTCTTGCACTCTGTTATCATGTTCTACCTGCTAGTATTACTTTCATATTGTCAAGCTTGATAGGAGTACATGTTGGGTTGGTCATGTTCTTCGGTGCATGACTGACGTCGGTTACCGAGAACCGTTAATATGTATTGTTCCTTGTTGTTAGTTGGTTAAGTGTTTACTCAGTAATGTTATTGATGTGTTCTCGCATGGTATTCATTGTTGATGTTAATGGTTATGTTATACTATGATGAGTCTTGTACTTGGGATATTCATGCTCATCATTATGCCATGCTCAGTTGGATATGATTCATTGTTGATATGGTTGATAGTTATATTGTACCCTCATGCTTATGTGGATATCATGCTCATGTATTGTAAATGCATCATGTTATTTCACCATGGCTCAGCATATTTGCATTCAAGTTTAACCGGATTAAATCGAACTTGAACAACTGTTGGCTGAGTCATGGTGCCACCATATCGAGCTGACCAGTGCAACCACACTTGCCTTTATGGGAAGGTCCTAACTGGGTCTATTGTCATGCCTCTCGCCGGTGCCTCCAACGAGAGAAGGTTATGGGCGTGCGCTACCCTGATCAGGTAGGCGGACATAAGCCTTGTCTGCCCATTGTTGTTGTTGTACCTAGGTTGTCCTCGTTTGGGACCGTTTATGTTTTGCCACGACGGTGGCCGTTGGTGCCTTTGGTAGGCACGGGGCCACCCAGGACTTAGCCCAAAGGGGAGTTGGTCGGAGTGGGTGGGAGAGTGTCATGGCAGTGGATCGGTTTTGTCGGAACGTCGTTGGTCCACCCGAATGGGAGTGCAAGGCCATGGGTTCCGTGGTGTGGGTACAGTGTACTAACCTCTGCAGAGCGTATATTAAATCTATCGGTAGCCGCGACCGCGGATAAGAGCCCAGTTCATGTCGGTCACACTATGAGTCAACAGTAATTAATAATAACTTGATTAATAACAACCCTGGTTCGATGATGAGATAAGTTGGTTATGTGATCCGTGAATGATCATTGTTTGGTTACGAGGTAACCCGTTGAGCCCAGAGTGGTTCCGTTTGTGATCTGTGAATGATCACCGTGGTATCGAGGATACCGAGTTGTTGGATATTCGTGATGTTGTGCGAGAATCGTGGGTAAAGATCAAGCTTCTTGTGGTCATTTAATGATTACTACAGTATTGTTTATACCAAGCTTGATTTGATCCTGAGATGATCGTGTGATGTTCGAGGTTGGTAAGTGTTGCATGTGATGGTTACGAGATAACCCGAGTAGAGTAAGTTGGTGGATGATAATGTCATCATGTTGCATGATAGTGTCATCATGTTTATATGTCCATGCCATGCTCATATTGTTCTAGTTGTATCATGTTGTTCAGGCTATGTTGTTCGGATAATATAATGTTAATTCCTGCTTAACCTGTAACTGCCATGCTGTTGTTTGTCTTGAATGCTTCTAGTTATTGTGAGCTTGCAAGTACATTCATTTTACTGACCTGGCGTGTCATGCCAGTTTGCAGGTCATGCCGTGATTGCTTGATTGCTTGTCGTGGTTTCCGTTCGTGCGAGCTAGGATAAGCGTTCCAGCCAGAGTCCCTGCGGAGTAGAGTTCACCACCATCGTTGTTGTTCCGCTGCTAGAAGTTTTTCCGCCGCATCGTCTTGTTCTGCTGCTTGCATAGAGCAACCATGGCAGGCGTAGTGTCGCTATGCCGATGTTATTCATTGTAATATCGGAGACCTTGTATTCATATTCGTGTAATAATAGAAAGCTGATTTGTTCTATGCTAAGCAGTGCCGTATTCCAGAAGACTTCTCCTCGATCTCTGGCCTGGAATACGGGGCGTTCCGGTTTCTCTGAGCCGGGGTGCCACAGTTGGGTGAGTAATGAAGTGGAGCGAGTAAATGGAACCGCGAGGGGAGGGGGGGCGAAGTGCGAAACGTGGTTGACGGCAACCGCAGTCGGCGCGTGGCGTGCGGGCGCCCCGACAGTTCCACCGCACGCCCCCGATTGGCAACCGTTGACCAAGGAGAGGAAACCGGTGTGCGGGCGAACTCTCTCACACGCCACACACGCGAGTTGTCCTACGTGGCACACAAAATCACCCATTTCGTGCCAAGATTCGTGCAGAAGTGACTGGACGACGATGGTGGCGTGTGGGTGAGTTGGCTAACGCCCACACTTGTGGGCGTTAGTGTTTCCGTAATATATAGAAGAAAAGATGCGTGATGTCCCAAAAAAAGATGCGTTCATGCACAACAAATAGTGTGGGAAAAAGGTTGGCAAACCACTTTTCGTTAAAATATACTAAAAATAAGGAAGGTGTTAATGGTAATAAATCATTCCCTAGAAGTATGTGGGCATCTGTAGGTGCAAATAGTTTATATTTTTATTCTGTCATTTTTTTAATGAATCATGATGTATGTTCTATTTATTTAACGATGGATGATGATTTATGTTCTAATTACAATGGTTGAAATTCTACATATCGGTGGAAAAAACAAGGCATGGAAAATATTCAATGTAGAATAAGTATTCTTCGTGACAAAGAATCATGAATAAGACCACATCAAAGCATATGAAGTGTACATATGTAAGATAAACACCCCGTCTGTGTCAAAATATAAGGCACATAAGTAATCATGCTGTTAATTTATTTTAAACTTTGACCACTAAGATATGCAAAGGTATAGGAATTGAACATGTAGAATTCTTTTATGCCATACACCATTTTGCTAATTTTCTGACATATCAGAAATGAAATCATAGCAAAAATCATGAACAGTAAACTGCAAATAATCTAATCGATAGAAAATATATTTTGGAGCAGATGAAACTTCTGTTATATTATTAACACACGAGACAAATAAGCCATCACATTAATCCATATGAGAAAAAAAGTACTACTAGTCACGTCCAAAAAAAAGTACTACTAGCCACGTCCGGACTCTAAGACATGTATAAACAAAATCACGTACTAGAAAAAAAAACTACTAGATACACCCGGACTCTAAAGAGAAAAGGCAGATTATATAAATCTAAAAGGGAAAGTGCATACATGCACGCGCCGATGCAAAATGAGGATTGCTCACGCAAACGTATATATGGGAGAATAGCAAGCCTCATGATTTTTTTGTCCCTTGCATTGGCTGATCACGAAGCCAACAATTTCACGACTCGTAAAAAAAGGCAACAATTTCACGGACAGACTCGCACTTCTTGTTAGAAGGGAGAGAGAGGATTGGTGGAATAGTTTGATGTATTACTTGAGTCTCGTGGGCATATATATAGGAGTACAATGATCTACTTGGAGGACAAGACAAGCCAGAACAAATCCTAGTCTATCTCGTCTTTCCTAATAAACATTATACTCAACATCCCCCGCAGTCACAACGGTAGCGACGCAGACGGTGAGACTGGAGAAGAATCCGAAGGTAACCGACGGACACCCCCCACAGTCGTAACGGTCGACGCATCGCAGAGTCGTGGCTGAAGTGGCAACCGACGAGGTTGCTCAAGCAAGGAGGTAGCCCTTTGTGCCGTTTGTCGATGTAGCCGAGAGCGTGGGTGATGGAGCCGTGGTCGAGGTAGCCGTGCGAAGAATGCCGTGGTCGATGTCGAGTCGGGGTGGCCGGTGTCGAGGAAGTCGCCGTGGAGCCGCGGGCGCAAGGGGGCGCCGAGTTAGCATGGGCGCAGTGGTGTTGAAGTAGTGGTGCGCCCGGAAGAAGATGTTGTTGACGCGCGTCGCGCCGGGGTTGCCAAACCCGGGGACACGTCGTTGACGAAGGCACGCGTCGGTGTTGCCAGCATCGGGCATGTGTAGACGGTCGAAGACGAAGTTGACTAAGCGCCGTACCAGGCTTGCCAGGCCCGGGGACACGTCATAGATGAAGGCACGTGGCGGTGTTGCCAGCACCGGGAATGCGTAGACTGGGACATGCATGAGCTGTACGCCATGTGGAAGAGGTCGGAGAGGCCAGCGGAGAAGGACTCGACGACGGTTGCGGCGCCAATCGGCGCGGGGCCAATGTCGCCCGCGGTTGTCGGAGTAGATGAAGCGGTCAGGGTAGATGACGGCGACGCTGGCGGCGAGCTGGTGTTGGACGAAGACGAAGTGGGTGGACGAGCGGCGGCGACGGCCAAAGAAGAGCAGCGGCGGCCAAAGAAGAGCGGCGGCGGCCAAAGAAGAGCGGCGGCGGGGCGGCTAGTATAGGAGTGCGGCGGCGGTGCTCGAAGTAGGCGAAGAACCCTAACAGCATGACGAAGACCGGCGTGGACGGTGGCGTTCCCGCGCCAAGGGAGACGGCGCAGCGCATACCACGGAAGGTCGACGCATGGTGACGGCGGAGTGGACCACGGGCCGTGGTGCTACGGCCCGAAGGGGCGACGCGTCGGCGGCAGGCGGGTCGGGGCGACGACGGGAAGACCTCGGGGCGGCGGCGGGGACCGCGGGCCGCGACGCTGCGGCCCGAAGGGGCGACGCAACGGCGGTTCGCGAGTCAGTGCAACCGCGGGGACGGCCTCGGGGCGACGGCGGCGACCGCGTATCGCGACACTACGTCCCGAAGGGGCGACGCAGCGGCAGCGCACGAGTCGATGCAGCCGTGAGGAGAACCACGGGGCGGCGGCGCTGCGGCCCGACGGGGCGACGCAGCGGCAGCCCGATGCTCGATCGGTGGACAGGCGCGCTGAACTCGGGGACGATCTTCGCGGGACCTGCAGAGGCGCGCGTAACCGACGGGCCAGGTTGGTCGCGCGGCATAGATGAGGCGGACCGCGGCGGCGGGTGGGTGATCAAGCCGATCGCGCGCGAGGTCGGGGACGCCGCTCGGTGGAGGCATGGTGGCGGCAGAGTCCGAGATGAAGTCGGCGACGACGAACGGCGTGAGACATCGTGCGGACGAGCTTGTCAACACCGGCACCCGGGCAGCGAGGCCCGAGCGACCAACGGAGCAGCGCGACGCCCGAGTTGAGGTAGCCGACGAGCTTGACGCAGCCGCCCCGACGCAGCCGAGGACGAGGCCGGCGAGGTAGACGGACGGGCCGCCGTGCAGATGCGGCGGAGGCGGGTGATGTGGATCGATGGGCAGGCCGGCGCGCGAGCAACGACTATGATTAGCCGTTGCATGGCACGAGGCCGCCGGGTTGGGGCGATGCAGGTGTCCCGGTCGGAGCAGGGCGGTGACGGCCGGCGCAGGGCGACGGGCGGACAGACGCGCGGATGGCGGCTGGCCCTGACGGGCCGTCTCGGCGCGCTTGGCCGCCGGGTTAGAGGAGAGGACGGCTGGTCGCGCCGGGGTCGGAGTAGAGGCGCTCGAGGTCGACGGCAGCGGTGGGCGACGCAAACCGATTAACAATAGATCGGAAAACCAAAAAAGAAGCGCCGATCAAGACGACCGGCCTGAGAGAAAAAAATCTGGATTAAGGATCGGGAAAAAGACTCTCTAGGGCGGTCGATCAACAAGATCAGCGGACGAACCCTAGATACGGGCGGCGCGGCCCCCGGCGGTGGTCATGGAGGCCGACCGCCCTAGGGGCGACGCGCGGGTGCGGAAGTGGCGGCGGCTAGGGTTTAGAACCCGGAAACTGTCACCATGTTAGAAGGGAGAGAAGATTGGTGGAATAGTTTGATGTATTGCTTGAGCCTGTGGGCATGTATATAGGGGTACAATGATCTACTTGAAGTACAAGACAAACCAGAACAAATCCTAATCTATCTCGTCTTTTCTAATAAACATTATACTCAACATTTCTAATGCACTATTACGTTGATAGCCAATCAGTAGGCATATGTCACCATACATCTAGAAAAAATTAATTATATTAATTTGATATGTACTGTCAGCAGCAACAGGTTGGCCAGAAGCTTATTTCCTTTCTTTTTGTGTCAAAATTCATACCTACCTATTTTTCCTGCCTTACATATTTAATTGGGATTTTTTTTCAAAACTGTGATGATTTTTATAGCAAATTCGGAGTCTGTACGTCCTCATGCATGAAAATCAAAACTAGCACCCCGCCGGCCTCCAGTTGGTCAAAGAGGGGCTCTTCGGCCTGCGGTTGACCGAAGTGGGCTCTTCAGCCTCCCGTTGGCCGAAGAGTTTCCCAACTGGGCCGAAGAGGACTTTTTGGTCTCCCGTAGGCCGAAGAGTACTCTTTGGTCAACAGTAGGCCAAAGAGTACTCTTTGGGTCCCAAGGCCAAGCTTAGGCAGAAGAGCGCAGCCATGCAGCTTCGGCCTCCCATTAACGCGAAAAGTTGGGGCCCAAGTACTCTTCGGCCTACGGTTGACCAAAGAGTGCTCTTCGGCCTACGGCAGACCAAAGAGTCCTTTTCGGCCCAGTTGGGGCACTCTTCGGCCAACGGGAGGCTGAAGAGCCCACTTCGGTCAACCGTAGGCCGAAGAGCCCCTCTTCGGCCAACTGGAGGCTGACGGGGTGCTAATTTTGATTTTGGTGCGTGAGGACATATAGATTTCGAATTTTCTACAAAAATCATCATGGTTTTTTTTAAAAAAAATCTGTAATTGGCATATACTGACAGTCCACCTCAAAACTATGGAGGACAAATTGATGGTGCTAATCACGTCAAAAAATGGTACTAATCTCTTCAGTGATTTAAGGTTAGAGAAACTGTGTGTCGAACTATCCCTTGAACTAAGGGTATATCACTGGAACGGAACAAACGTCAAAATGATGTAGGGTGAGAGAGAGAGAGAGAGAGAGAGAGGGAGAG
Source organism: Triticum aestivum (assembly GCF_018294505.1). NCBI lineage: Eukaryota > Viridiplantae > Streptophyta > Magnoliopsida > Poales > Poaceae > Triticum > Triticum aestivum. Next base: position 277,044,471 of record NC_057805.1, read on the forward strand.
GGAAAGGGAGAGGTAGAGGGAGAGAGAAATAGAGGTAAGCATGTGAGAAATCATTTGAATGGACTGCAAACATAACGCTTACATATACATGTGCCATACATTTAGCTTAAAATTATAACTACATTCTAGAAAATTCAAATTCTAGTCAAGTGTCTAATTGTCTAAAAGAATAGACTGAAAATATTACATTCTTTTACAACATATATTATATATAATGAAGTAAAAAGAAAACAAAGCCACTTGATGCGTCCACATAGGCTAAAATAGCTAAACTATTAATCCTTGATTTTAATGGCTAATATTATAAAGTTAAACGTTACATGCGATGATGGCCAGGTGCGTACACACCATCAACTACCAGATAAATACAGACAATCTATCAATGGGTCCAATCTCTATACGACGTTGTTGAATCAGAAAGAAATTAAATGATAATAAAGGACAGAAGGATCATATGCTATAGTGGGCATCGCTAGGCATCAAACTACTGATGCTTTGCATCTATCAAATTAGTCAAATGCCGTAGGATTGGGTTAATCTGCAGCGTACGATGAGGCCTAGTAAAAGGAGCGTCCCACCGGCTAGTTAGTATGGATAGTAATTGTTATTTATTTCCATAACCACTGCCTTAAATTATGACTAATTAAATGAAAGATTCCATCCACTGTGGGCTTGGACGTTAGGAGGTTTGTTTCCTTATTTAGCATTCTTGATTCCAATATTATTTCAAGTTGCTTCCAAACAATATTTTTTGCTTAAAAACTAAAATTTCTTCGAATGTGAGTTTTGTCAGCCATGTGGACATGTAGAATTTTTCCCAATGTGATGCTTTGTTTTCTTTGGAGCAATAGATTTATTTCACGGTGAATTAAACGTGCTTCTGCCTACTGATTAATTTGCATCCACGGTGAAATCAACATGCTACAGTTTAATAGAAATTCGTTCTTAATGGAAAAAAAATCTTCTAAACATAAAAATCTTGTTTCCAGCATATATTTGATGCATGTAATCCCTTTGAAACATAAAAATCTGGTCTCCAAAAAATGACCATTATCATATGTACTGTTTCAAACACATTAGGACATGTATGAAAAAAATACAAATGTTCACAATTTGCTTCCATTGATTGAAAGTAATGCTTCCAAATACAAATCTTATTGCTTCTTAATCCATAGTTCTCTATGCTCCATCCAACCACGTCCGACCTAGTCTTGACAAGCTTCATTTTCTCCCACAAAGCCGCGGGTGTCAACGTCAGTGAGTGTTGACGCTATTGAGAAGCCGACGATCTTTGCTTGTGACAAACGAGGGTGTGCTAGGTAGCATTTTTTCTTCCAAACAGATCTCAGGTTGTGGCACCGTGCGCCCTGTATCAACCATCATGTTATTCTCGTTGTCGGTAGGCATGTTCTTCTCTTGTTGTCGACGCTGCAAAAATTATAAAGAAATGAGCTGTTAGACTTGAATTCAAAAACAACGCCTACAAAACATTACGAAGCATGCAAAGGAAACAAGTTGAACACAGCATAGAAGCGTATGTATCAAATATAAAAAGCAAACAATACACTGTGAAGAAGTACAACTATGTTATGTATGAAGGGAATTGTATGCCAGGAAGAAGCACAAATATGATACGTACGAAGCATGAAAATTCGAAAGCATATACCCGTATAATCTCATAATAGTAGCGCAACGAACACAGCGAAAAAACTCAGCCAAAAGGGACGCGCACTTATTCTCATGGTTTCTTATCCTCCGGCCATCTGGTGATCCTCGAGCTGCATGGTTAGGCAACAACACCAGCGGCCACTCCGTTGGAGATGAGCACACACCACGTACGGAGGGGTGGCCCTCCAGCGCGGTGGAAGGGAAGGAAGTGGACGTGCTGCTAGAAGAGAAGAGGAGGCAGGTGCGTGCGAGGTCATGGGAGAAGGGGATCTGGGCGGTGCGAGTGAGGTGAAAGTGTTCCGGGCGGTGCTTGCGGTTGCGGCGATTGGATACGGGGATAGTTGATCGATCAGTGAGATGTTATGGGCAGGGTTTGTGGGTTGTTTGTTTCTGGACGAGGGGATATTATTATTTTTTAACATATGGGCACAATCTATGACCGTCCAAACCCACTAAATCAAGGGCAGTCCACTGGTCTGACGTTGGCCTCCTATCAGTCTATAGATAGGAAGTCTTTCCCTATGCTATATGGTATTGATAAATGACAATACAATTGCACTAGATGTTGTCATTGATACACAATAACTCAAATACATAGGAAGGCAGCAATACATGTGTGATGCATCAGAATAGTACATGCATGCATTAGTATGTAATGCTAATTCCCTGAGAAAAAGGTATACATAGTACGAATGAAATATAAACACCCTACAAATGTTTATATGAACATTTATTAATTATAAATATATACGAGAACAATGCTCAATGTATTCCATTATAATTCATGAAGAAAAGTAATTGTTTCTGGACTACCCAAAAAGGGTAGATACGTAGTGAAAAACACCACTTAAAGCATCATGAGGTTAGAAATCTTAAAACTACAACGGGGAAGACACAAATGGTCGAGGAGGAATATATGAGGAATAAATGGACGATTAGAATGAAAGTATTCGTGCTTTTACATGGCAAACCAACATGGACAAATGCTACCGCTCTTTTATTGGTTCCCCTAAGCAGGAACCTGACACACTTTTAATGAAATATTTCTACAAAACTATATTAATGTTTCTACACACACGTGTGTGTTTTACCTCTATTTTGGAAAAAAAACTTGAAATTGAAAACATATTTAAACATAAATTAATTCAAATAGTACAATATATGTAATACATCTTGGCATCTAGCCGCGCAAATGCGCGGGTCACCCTGCTAGATTGCATGATTTGAATCGAACTAACCCGGACTGACGCTGTTTTCAGCAAAATTGCTCTCGTGTTACTTTTGTGCAGAAATAAAAGTTCTCGGAATGACCTGAAACTTTACGGAGAATATTTTTGAAATAAATAAAAAATATTGACGAAGGAGTCAACAGAAGGGGACCCACTTGCTATCCACAAGGGTGGAGGGCCCCCCCCTAGGGCGCGCCCGCCTGTCTTGTGGGTCCTGAAGGAAATATGCCCTAGAGGCAATAATAAAGTTATTATTTATTTCATTATATCATGATAAATGTTTATTATTCATGCTAGAATTGTATTAACCGGAAACATAATACTTGTGTGAATACATAGACAAACAGAGTGTCACTAGTATGCCTCTACTTGACTAGCTCGTTGATCAAAGATGGTTATGTTTCCTAGCCATAGACATGAGTTGTCCTTTGATTAACGGGATCACATCATTAGAAGAATGAAGAATGATATGATTGACTTGACCGATTCCGTTAGCTTAGCACTCGATCGTTTAGTATATTGCTATTGCTTTCTTCATGACTTATACATGTTCCTATGACTATGAGATTATGCAACTCCCGTTTACCGGAGGAACACTTTGTGTGCTACCAAACGTCACAACGTAACTGGGTGATTATAAAGGTGCTCTACAGGTGTCTCCAAAGGTACTTCTTGGGTTGGCGTATTTCGAGATTAGGATTTGTCACTCCGATTGTCGGAGAGGTATCTCTGGGCCCACTCAGTAATACACATCACTATAAGCCTTGCAAGCATTGTAACTAATGAGTTAGTTGCGGGATGATGTATTACGGAACGAGTAAAGAGACTTGCCGGTAACGAGATTGAACTAGGTATCGAGATACCGACGATCGAATCTCGGGCAAGTAACATACCGATGACAAAGGGAACAACGTATGTTGTTATGCGTTCTGACCGATAAAGATCTTCGTAGAATATGTGGGAACCAATATGAGCATCCAGGTTCCGCTATTGGTTATTGACCGGAGAGGTGTCTCGGTCATGTCTACATAGTTCTCGAACCCGTAGGGTCCGCACACTTAACGTTACGATGACAGTTATATTATGAGTTTATATGTTTTGATGTACCGAAGGTTGTTCGGAGTCCCGGATGTGATCACGGACATAACGAGGAGTCTCGAAATGGTCGAGACATAAAGATTGATATATTGGAAGCCTATGTTTGGATATCGGAAGTGTTCCGGGTGAAATCGGGTTTTTTCCGGAGTACCGGGAGGTTACCGGAACCCCCCCGTAACTTAATGGGCCTTAGTAGGCCTAGGTGGAAGAGAGGAGAGGAGGCCAGGGCAGGGCCGCACGCCCCTCCCCCCCCAGTCCGAATAGGACAAGGAGAGGGGGGCGGCGCCCCCCCTTTCCTTCCTCCCCTCCACCTCTTCCCCCTCTCTCTCCTAGTCCAACATGGAAAAGGGGGGAGTCCTACTCCCGGTAGGAGTAGGACTCCTCCTGGCGCGCCTCTCCCCTTTGGCCGGCCTAACCCCCCTTGCTCCTTTATATACGGGGGCAGGGGGGCACCTCTAAACACACAATTGATCATTGATCTCTTAGCCGTGTGCGGTGCCCCCCTCCACCATATTACACCTCGATAATATCGTAGCGGTGCTTAGGCGAAGCCCTGCGTCGGTAGAACATCATCATTGTCACCACGCCGTCGTGCTGACGAAACTCTCCCTCAACACTCGGCTGGATCGGAGTTCGAGGGACGTCATCGAGCTGAACGTGTGCTGAACTCGGAGGTGCCGTGCGTTCGGTACTTGATCGGTCGGATCGTGAAGACGTACGACTACATCAACCGCGTTGTGTTAACGCTTCCGCTTTCGGTCTACGAGGGTACGTGGACAACACTCTCCCCTCTCGTTGCTATGCATCACCATGATCTTGCGTGTGCGTAGGAATTTTTTTGAAATTACTACGTTCCCCAACAGTGGCATCCGAGCCAGGTTTTATGCGTTGATGTTATATGCACGAGTAGAACACAAGTGAGTTGTGGGCGATATAAGTCATACTGCTTACCAGCATGTCATATTTTGGTTCGGCGGTATTGTGAGATGAAGCGGCCCAGAACGACATTACGCGTACGCTTACGCGAGACTGGTTTCACCGTTGCGAGCACTCGTTGCTTAAAGGTGACTGGCGGGTGTCTGTCTCTCTCACTTTAGTTGAACCGAGTGTGGCTACGCCCGGTCCTTGCGAAGGTTAAAACAGCACCAACTTGACAAACTATCGTTGTGGTTTTGATGCGTAGGTAAGAACGGTTCTTGCTAAGCCCGTAGCAGCCACGTAAAACTTGCAACAACAAAGTAGAGGACGTCTAACTTGTTTTTGCAGGGCATGTTGTGATGTGATATGGTCAAGACATGATGCTGAATTTTATTGTATGAGATGATCATGTTTTGTAACCGAGTTATCGGCAACTGGCAGGAGCCATATGGTTGTCGCTTTATTGTATGCAATGCAATCGCCATGTAATTGTTTTACTTTATCACTAAGCGGTAGCGATAGTCGTAGAAGCAATAGTTGGCGAGACGACAACGATGCTACGATGGAGATCAAGGTGTCGCGCCGGTGACGATGGTGATCATGACGGTGCTTCGGAGATGGAGATCACAAGCACAAGATGATGATGGCCATATCATATCACTTATATTGATTGCATGTGATGTTTATCTTTTATGCATCTTATCTTGCTTTGATTGACGGTAGCATTATAAGATGATCTCTCACTAAATTTCAAGATAAAAGTGTTCTCCCTGAGTATGCACCGTTGCCAAAGTTCGTCGTGCCCAGACACCACGTGATGATCGGGTGTGATAAGCTCTACGTCCATCTACAACGGGTGCAAGCCAGTTTTGCACACGCAGAATACTCAGGTTAAACTTGACGAGCCTAGCATATGCAGATATGGCCTCGGAACACTGAGACCGAAAGGTCGAGCGTGAATCATATAGTAGATATGATCAACATAGTGATGTTCACCATTGAAAACTACTCCATTTCACGTGATGATCGGTTATGGTTTAGTTGATTTGGATCACGTAATCACTTAGATGATTAGAGGGATGTCTATCTAAGTGGGAGTTCTTAAGTAATATGATTAATAGAACTTAAATTTATCATGAACTTAGTACCTGATAGTATCTTGCTTGTCTATGTTAATTGTAGATAGATGGCCCGTGCTGTTGTTCCGTTGAATTTTAATGCGTTCCTTGAGAAAGCAAAGTTGAAAGATGATGGTAGCAATTACACGGACTGGGTCCGTAACTTGAGGATTATCCTCATTGCTGCACAGAAGAATTACGTCCTGGAAGCACCGCTGGGTGCCAGGCCTGCTGCAAGAGCAACACCAGAGGTTATGAACGTCTGGCAGAGCAAAGCTGATGACTACTCGATAGTTCAGTGTGCCATGCTTTACGGCTTAGAACCGGGTCTTCAACGACGTTTTGAACGTCATGGAGCATATGAGATGTTCCAGGAGTTGAAGTTAATATTTCAAGCAAATGCCCGGATTGAGAGATATGAAGTCTCCAATAAGTTCTACAGCTGCAAGATGGAAGAGAATAGTTCTGTCAGTGAGCATATACTCAAAATGTCTGGGTATAACAATCACTTGATTCAACTGGGAGTTAATCTTCCGGATGATAGCGTCATTGACAGAATTCTTCAATCACTGCCACCAAGCTACAAGAGCTTCGTGATGAACTATAACATGCAAGGGATGAATAAGACAATTCCCGAGCTCTTCGCAATGCTAAAGGCAGCGGAGGTAGAAATCAAAAAGGAGCATCAAGTGTTGATGGTCAATAAGACCACTAGTTTCAAGAAAAAGGGCAAAGGGAAGAAGAAGGGGAACTTCAAGAAGAACAGCAAGCAAGTTGCTGTTCAGGAGAAGAAACCCAAATCTGGACCTAAGCCTGAGACTGAGTGCTTCTACTGCAAGCAGACTGGTCACTGGAAGCGGAACTGCCCCAAGTATTTGGCGGATAAGAAGGATGGCAAGGTGAACAAAGGTATATGTGATATACATGTTATTGATGTGTACCTTACCAGAGCTCGCAGTAGCACCTGGGTATTTGATACTGGTTCTGTTGCTAATATTTGCAACTCGAAACAGGGACTACGGATTAAGCGAACACTGGCCAAGGACGAGGTGACGATGCGCGTGGGAAACGGTTCCAAAGTCGATGTGATCGCCGTCGGCACGCTACCTCTACATCTACCTTCGGGATTAGTATTAGACCTAAATAATTGTTATTTGGTGCCAGCGTTGAGCATGAACATTATATCTGGATCTTGTTTGATGCGAGACGGTTATTCATTTAAATCAGAGAATAATGGTTGTTCTATTTATATGAGTAATATCTTTTATGGTCATGCACCCTTGAAGAGTGGTCTATTTTTAATGAATCTCGGTAGTAGTGACACACATATTCATAATGTCGAAGCCAAAAGATGCAGAGTTGATAATGATAGTGCAACTTATTTGTGGCACTGCCGTTTAGGTCATATCGGTGTAAAGCGCATGAAGAAACTCCATAATGATGGACTTTTGGAATCACTTGATTATGAATCACTTGGTACTTGCGAACCGTGTCTCATGGGCAAGATGACTAAAACACCGTTCTCCGGAACTATGGAGAGAGCAACTAATTTGTTGGAAATCATACATACAGATGTATGTGGTCCGATGAATATTGAGGCTCGTGGCGGATATCGTTATTTTCTCACCTTCACAGATGATTTGAGCAGATATGGGTATATCTACTTAATGAAACATAAGTCTGAAACATTTGAAAAGTTCAAAGAATTTCAGAGCGAAGTTGAAAATCATCGTAACAAGAAAATAAAGTTTCTACGATCAGATCGTGGAGGAGAATATTTGAGTTACGAGTTTGGCCTACATTTGAAACAATGCGGAATAGTTTCGCAACTCACGCCACCCGGAACACCACAACGTAATGGTGTGTCCGAACGTCGTAATCGTACTTTACTAGATATGGTGCGATCTATGATGTCTCTTACTGATTTACCGCTATCGTTTTGGGGTTATGCTTTAGAGACGGCTGCATTCACTCTAAATAGGGCACCATCGAAATCCGTTGAGACGACGCCTTATGAACTATGGTTTGGCAAGAAACCAAAGTTGTCGTTTCTTAAAGTTTGGGGTTGCGATGCTTATGTGAAGAAACTTCAACCTGATAAGCTCGAACCTAAATCGGAGAAATGTGTCTTCATAGGATACCCAAAGGAGACTGTTGGGTACACCTTCTATCACAGATCCGAAGGTAAGACATTCGTTGCTAAGAATGGATCCTTTCTGGAGAAGGAGTTTCTCTCGAAAGAAGTGAGTGGGAGGAAAGTAGAACTTGATGAGGTAACTGTACCTGCTCCCTTATTGGAAAGTAGATCATCACAGAAACCAGTTTCTGCGACACCTACACCAATTAGTGAGGAAGTTAATGATAATGATCATGAAACTTCAGATCAAGTTATTACTGAACCTCGTAGGTCAACCAGATTAAGATCCGCACCAGAGTGGTACGGTAATCCTATTCTGGAGGTTATGTTACTAGACCATGACGAACCTACGAACTACGAAGAAGCGATGGTGAGCCCAGATTCTGCAAAATGGCTTGAGGCCATGAAATCCGAGATGGGATCCATGTATGAGAACAAAGTATGGACTTTGGTTGACTTGCCCGATGATCGGCAAGCCATTGAAAATAAATGGATCTTCAAGAAGAAGACTGACGCTGACGGTAATGTTACTGTCTATAAAGCTCGACTTGTTGCGAAAGGTTTTCGACAAGTTCAAGGGATTGACTACGATGAGACCTTCTCACCCGTAGCGATGCTCAAGTCTGTCCGAATCATGTTAGCAATTGCCGCATTTTATGATTATGAAATTTTGCAAATGGATGTCAAAATTGCATTCCTGAATGGATTTCTGGAAGAAGAGTTGTATATGATGCAACCGTAAGGTTTTGTCGATCCAAAGGGAGCTAACAAAGTGTGCAAGCTCCAGCGATCCATTTATGGACTGGTGCAAGCCTCTCGGAGTTGGAATAAACGCTTTGATAGTGTGATCAAAGCATTTGGTTTTATACAGACTTTTGGAGAAGCCTGTATTTACAAGAAAGTGAGTGGGAGCTCAGTAGCATTTCTGATATTATATGTGGATGACATATTACTAATTGGAAATGATATAGAATTTCTGGATAGCATAAAGGGATACTTGAATAAGAGTTTTTCAATGAAAGACCTCAGTGAAGCTGCATATATATTGGGCATCAAGATCTATAGAGATAGATCAAGACGCTTAATTGGACTTTCACAAAGCACATACCTTGACAAAGTTTTGAAGAAGTTCAAAATGGATCAAGCAAAGAAAGGGTTCTTGCCTGTATTACAAGGTGTGAAATTGAGTAAGACTCAATGCCCGACCACTGCAGAAGATAGAGAGAAGATGAAAGATGTTCCCTATGCTTCAGCCATAGGCTCTATCATGTATACAATGCTGTGTACCAGACCTGATGTGTGCCTTGCTATAAGTTTAGCAGGGAGGTACCAAAGTAATCCAGGAGTGGATCACTGGACAGCGGTCAAGAACATCCTGAAATACCTGAAAAGGACTAAGGATATGTTACTCATTTATGGAGGTGACAAAGGGCTCATCGTAAATGGTTACGTGGATGCAAGCTTTGACACTGATCCGGACGATTCTAAATCACAAACCGGATATGTGTTTACATTGAACGGTGGAGCTGTCAGTTGGTGCAGTTCTAAGCAAAGTGTCGTGGCGGATCTACGTGTGAAGCGGAGTACATAGCTGCTTCGGAAGCAGCAAATGAAGGAGTCTGGATGAAGGAGTTCATATCCGATCTAGGTGTCATACCTAGTGCATCGGGTCCAATGAAAATCTTTTGTGACAATACTGGTGCAATTGCCTTAGCAAAGGAATCCAGATTTCACAAGAGAACCAAGCACATCAAAAGACGCTTCAATTCCATCCGGGATTTAGTCCAGGTGGGAGACATAGAAATTTGCAAGATACATACGGATCTGAATGTTGCAGACCCGTTGACTAAGCCTCTTCCACGAGCAAAACATGATCAGCACCAAGACTCCATGGGTGTAAGAATCATTACTGTGTAATCTAGATTATTGACTCTAGTGCAAGTGGGAGACTGAAGGAAATATGCCCTAGAGGCAATAATAAAGTTATTATTTATTTCCTTATATCATGATAAATGTTTATTATTCATGCTAGAATTGTATTAACCGGAAACATAATACTTGTGTGAATACATAGACAAACAGAGTGTCACTAGTATGCCTCTACTTGACTAGCTCGTTGATCAAAGATGGTTATGTTTCCTAGCCATAGACATGAGTTGTCATTTGATTAACGGGATCACATCATTAGGAGAATGATGTGATTGACTTGACCCATTCCGTTAGCTTAGCACTCGATCGTTTAGTATGTTGCTATTGCTTTCTTCATGACTTATACATGTTCCTATGACTATGAGATTATGCAACTCCCGTTTACCGGAGGAACACTTTGTGTGCTACCAAACGTCACAACGTAACTGGGTGATTATAAAGGTGCTCTACAGGTGTCTCCAAAGGTACTTGTTGGGTTGGCGTATTTCGAGATTAGGATTTGTCACTCCGATTGTCGGAGAGGTATCTCTGGGCCCACTCAGTAATACACATCACTATAAGCCTTGCAAGCATTGTAACTAATGAGTTAGTTGCGAGATGATGTATTACGGAACGAGTAAAGAGACTTGCCGGTAACGAGATTGAACTAGGTATCGAGATACCGACGATCGAATCTCGGGCAAGTAACATACCGATGACAAAGGGAACAACGTATGTTGTTATGCGGTCTGACCGATAAAGATCTTCGTAGAATATGTCGGAGCCAATATGAGCATCCAGGTTCTGCTATTGGTTATTGACCGGAGAGGTGTCTCGGTCATGTCTACATAGTTCTCGAACCCGTAGGGTCCGCACGCTTAACGTTACGATGACAGTTATATTATGAGTTTATATGTTTTGATGTACCGAAGGTTGTTCGGAGTCCCGGATGTGTCACGGACATAACGAGGAGTCTCGAAATGGTCGAGACATAAAGATTGATATATTGGAAGCCTATGTTTGGATATCGGAAGTGTTCCGGGTGAAATCGGGTTTTTTCCAGAGTACCGGGAGGTTACCGGAACCCCCCGGTAACTTAATGGGCCTTAGTGGGCCTAGGTGGAAGAGAGGAGAGGAGGCTAGGGCAAGGCCGCACGCCCCTCCCCCCCAGTCCGAATAGGACAAGGAGAGAGAGGGCGGCGCCCCCCCTTTCCTTCCTCCCCTCCACCTCTTCCCCCTCTCTCTCCTAGTCCAACATGGAAAAGGGGGGGAGTCCTACTCCCGGTAGGAGTAGGACTCCTCCTGGCGCGCCTCTCCCCTTTGTCCGGCCGAACCCCCCTTGCTCCTTTATATACGGGGGCAGGGGGCACCTCTAAACACACAATTGATCATTGATCTCTTAGCCATGTGCAGTGCCCCCCTCCACCATATTACACCTCGATAATATCGTAGCGGTGCTTAGGCGTAGCCCTGCGTCAGTAGAACATCATCATTGTCACCACGCCGTCGTGCTGACGAAACTCTCCCTCAACACTCAGCTGGATCGGAGTTCGAGGGACGTCATCGAGCTGAACGTGTGCTGAACTTGGAGGTGCCGTGCGTTCGGTACTTGATCGGTCGGATCGTGAAGACGTACGACTACATCAACCGCGTTGTGTTAACGCTTCCGCTTTCAGTCTACGAGGGTACGTGGACAAAACTCTCCCCTCTCGTTGCTATGCATCACCATGATCTTGCGTGTGCGTAGGAATTTTTTTGAAATTACTACGTTCCCCAACAGGTCCCATGAAGTTCCACCGATCTCAACTCCAGCTCCATATATTCACGTTCGGGGCGAAAAAAATCAAGGATAAGGATTCATCGCGTTTGAAGATACGGAGCCTCCGCCACCTCCTGTTCTTCCTCAGGAGGGCAGATCTGGGGTCCGTTTTGGAGAGGAGAAATCGTCGCCATCGTCATCATCAACCATCCTCCATCACCAATTTCCTGATGCTCACCGCCGTGCGTGAGTAATTCCATCGTAGGCTTGCTGGACGATGATGGGTTGGATGAGATTTATCATGTAATCGAGTTAGTTTTGTTATGGTTTGATCCCTAGTATCCATTATGTTCTGAGATTGATATTGCTATCACTTTGCTATGCTTGATGCTTGTCACTAGGGCCCGAGTGCCGTGATTTCAGATCTGACCTTATTATGAATATATTTGTGTTCTTGATCCTATCTTGCAATTTATAGTCACCTACTACGTGTTATGATCCGGCAACCCCGGAGTGACAATAGTCGGGACACTTTCCGGTGATGACCGCAGTTTGAGGAGTTCATGTATTCACCAAGTCCTAATGCTTTGGTCCGGTTCTCTATTGAAAGGAGGCCTTAATATCCCTTAGTTTCCAATAGGACCCCGCTGCCACGAGAGCGTAGGATAAAAGATGTCATGCAAGTTCTTTTCCATAAGCACGTATGACTATATTCGGAATACATGCCTACATTATATTGATGAATTGGAGCTAGTTCTGTGTCACGCTAGGTTATAACTGTTGCATGATGAATGCCATCCGACATAATTATCCGTCATTGATCCATTGCCTACGTGTTCGTTTCATATTGATCTTTGCTTCCTTACTTCTCCGTTGCCACTATTACAATTGCTACAAAACTGCTACTGTTAGTTTTGCCACCATTACTATTACTTCCATACTGCTTTGCTACTAAATACTTTGCTGCAGATATTAAGTCTTTCAGGTGTGGTTGAATTGACAACTCAGCTGCTAATACTTGAGAATATTCTTTGGCTCCCCTTGTGTCGAATCAATAAATTTGGGTTAAATACTCTACCCTCGAAAACGGTTGCGATCCCGTATACTTGTGGGTTATCGAGACCTTTTTCTGGCGCCGTTGCTGGGGAGCATAGCTCTATTCTCTGAGTCACTTGGGATTTATATCTGTTGATCACTATGAGGAATCTGAAAGATCAAAGAACCAAGATTTTTCCCTCAACTACGAGGGGAGATAAGGAACTACCATCTAGCTCTGCACTGGATTCACCTTCTGTTTTGAGTATGCTTGTGACACCTACGCCTTCTATTGATTCCAATAAGTCGTATATTATTGATGATGCCACTTCTGCTATTCATGATGCTTATGATGATACTCCTTCTGTGCTTGATAATACTGTGCCACTAAGTGAATTTCTTGATGAACAACTTGCTAGAGTTAGAGAAAATGAAATTACTGAAACTGATGATATTATTGGAACTGAAGATTATGATTCTCCCCCTAGATATGAATTTCCTGTTGTACCCGAGGGTTATATTATGGATGAAGAAATTGTTAGAGACTTTTTTACTTGCAATGATAGAGATGATCTTAAGAAACTGTTAGCTAAGCTGAAAGAAAAATCTTTAAATGCTAGAATGCAATATGATCCTAAGTTTGCTACTTCACCTATCTTTGTTACTGATAAGGATTATGAATTCTCTATCGATCTTGAGTTAATTACTTTGGTTGTATCTGATCCTTTCCATGGTTATGAATCCGAAACTGTTGTGGCACATCTTACTAAATTGAATGATATAGCCACCCTATTTGCTCATGAGGAAAAAATTCACTATTACTATATTCTTAAGTTGTTTCCTTTCTCATTAAAGGGTGATGCTAAGATATGGTTTAATTCTCTTGCTCCTAGTTGTGTGCGTAGTCCCCAGGATGTGATTTACTACTTCTGTGAAAAATATTTCCCTGCTCAGAAGAAACAAGCTGCTTTAAAGGAAATATTTAACTTCATGCAAATTGAAGAAGAGAGTCTGCCACAAGCTTGGGGGAGGCTTCTCCAATTACTTAAAGCCTTTCCTGATCATCCTCTCAAGAAAAATGAAATACTTGATATCTTCTATAATGGACTAACCGATACTTCCAGAGACCACCTGGATAGTTGTGCTGGTTATGTTTTCAGGGAAAGAACTATTGAGCAAGCCGAAGTGTTATTGAATAATATATTGAATAACGATAATGATTGGACACTTCCTGAACCAATTCCTATGCCAACTCCGAAGAAGAGAGGTATCCTATTTCCCAGTCCTGAAGATATGCAAGAGGCAAAGAAATCTATGAAAGAAAAAGGTATTAAAGCTGAAGATGTTAATAATTTACCGCCTATTGAAGAAATACATGGTCTTGATAACCAGACACGGGTAGTAGAGGTAAAATCTCTTTATAGATTTGATGAGGGTGATATTCCTCATAATAAGTCTGCTATTCAATGCTTGGATGAGTTTGATAATGTTATTGTTAAACAAGAAAATTTCAATGCTTATGTTAGGAGACAATTGAAACGTAATGCTTACATGCTTGACCACTTGGGTGATTATATGAGTAGAAATATTAATGATCTTAAGCTTATTAGTAAACATGCTTCCATCGTTACAACTCAAGTAGAACAAGTACTTAAGGCACGGGATGATTTGCTCAATGAATTGAATAATAAGAATAATGATAATGCTGTTAGGGTTATAACTATAGGTGGTAAAATAACCCAGGAACCTTTGTATCCTGAGGGACATCCCAAGAGAGTTGAGCAAGATTCTCAGAGAATTATTACTGATGCACCTATTCCTAGTAATAAAAAGAAAAATAAAACTGGTAGGACTTTGCATGCTTCTAGTGAACCTGTTATAGACACACCTGAGAATCCCGATGATATTTCTATTTCTGATGCTGAGACACAATTTGGTGATGAACATGAACCTAGTGATAATGTTAATGATGATGTTCATGTTGATGCTCAACCTAGTAGTGATAATGATGTAGAGACTGAACCTGCTATTGATCTTGATAACCCACAATCAAAGAATCAACGTTATGATAAGAGAGACTTCATTGCTAGAAAACATGGTAGAGAAAGAGAACCATGGGTTCATTAACCCATGCCCTTTCCTCCTAAACCATCCAAGAAAAAGGATGATGATGATTTTGATCGCTTTGCTGAAATGATTAGACATATCTTGTTGCGTATGCGTTTAGCTGATATGCTGAAAATGTCTCCTTATGTTAAGTATATGGAAGATATTGTTACTAATAAAAGAAAGATACCGGAAGATGAAATTTCCACCATGCTTGCTAATTATACTTTTAAAGGTGGAATACCAAAGAAACTTGGAGATCCATGAGTACCAACTATACCATGCTCCATTAAAAGAAACTATGTTAAAACTGCATTATTTGATCTTGGAGTCGGTGTTAGTGTTATGCCTTTCTCTTTATATCGTAGACTTGAATTTAATAAGTTGACTCCTACTGAAATCTCTTTGCAGATGTCCGATAAGTCAACTGCTATACCCATCGGTATTTGCGAGGATGTGCCTGTTGTGGTTGCAAAAGTTACTATCTTAACGGACTTTGTTATTCTTGATATTCCCGAGGACGACAGTATGTCGATTATCCTTGGTAGACCCTTTTTGAATACTGCAGGGGCTGTTATTGATTGCAACAAAGGCAATGCCACTTTTTACGTTAATGGTAATGAGCATACGTTACACTTTCCGAAGAAACAACCTCAAGTTCATAGTATCAATTCTATTGGAAAATTTTCAACTATTACTATTGGGGTTCTGAATTCCCTCTTCCTACTGTCGAAAAGAAATATGATATTCTTATTGTTGCGGACGTGCATATCCCCCTTGAGGTAACCTAGTGTTATTCGAAAATTCTCCGGTTTCATGTCATTCGGAATAAGTTTCTTAATAAAGACTTGATCAACCTTGTTAATGGATTCCTTTTGATGAGCATGAGATGGATGAATTGAGAAGGCACAACCTTCTGTACCCACTTTCTACTTTTTGTTATTTAGAATAAATAAAGAAAAATTAATATTTTCTATCTTCTGAATTATCCATGCAATAAAAAATGTCCCAAAAATAAAAGTTCTCCAAATGCACTAAAAATTTAGTATGATTTTTTATAGAATATTTGAGAATTTCTGGCACTGAACATGCGCCAGGAGGTTGCACCAGTGGCCCACAAGGGTGGAGGGCCCGCCCTACCCTCCTGGGCGCGTCCCCTGCCTTGTGGGTCCCAAGTGGGTCCCCTCCACTTATTCCAGCACCCATCCACTTCGTCTTCCTCCAGAAAAAATCATCATGTAGCTCGAACCCGTGTTCTTGCTCATTTTGCTGCATTTTCATCTCCTTGCTCAAAGCTCCATTCGCAAATCTGCTTTGGGGGATTGTTCTTCGATATGTGGCTCCTCCAATGGTCCAATTAGTTTTTGGTCTAGTGCTTTATTTATTGCAAATTTTTGTTGCTGTGGTGACCTTGTTCTTGAGCTTGCATGTCAAATTTATATGGTCCAAAGTAGTTTTGATGCATGATATAGAATCTAGGCACTTGTGGGAGTAGTTCCTATCAATTTTGTTGAGTTTGGTTCACTTTTATTTTGAGTCACTAAAAAATTCAGAAATTTTTTAGAGGAAAAAATGTCTAGGAAAATGTACCAAGGTGGTTCCTCGAGGAAGCAAGCACCGAGTCTCGCGATACGTGAGCAGGACCTTGAACCACCAAGGGAAGCTCAAGTGTGGCCTTGTGAATGGCCGTCGGATGAATTCATGGTTCATGCAAGTTTCAAGGATGACTTTGATGCATATGTACAAAATGCCAGCCTTGAGGACTTTGTGTCAGATAAGTGCCGACAATACTATTACCTCACCCATTCCTTTGTGCGGAGGTCTGAATTTTCATCTAAGAGCAATACCCATACTGTTTTGTTTGATCTTTATGATGAATCATATACCATGGACCTTGATGATTTTAATACTGCATGCAAAATCCCACAATGGGGCATTCATTATGGGCCTCACAAATCTGAATACAATGATTTCCTTGCTAGCATCACTATGGGAGAAACTAGAAATATCAAACAAGCTACCATAGGGAGCATTCACTTTCCTGTGATGCATTATTTTGCTCTCTTTATAGGTAGATGCATTAATGGTAAGCATGAGCATTGCCACTTTTGCGTTCCAGATCCTAGTGTCCTCAAGTGTGCGTTGTTAGGTGATAAGCGTTATAACTTGGGGGCTAATATTGCGAGGAGGTTACATCTTAATGCTCAAGATGGAGATTTATTTGGTGGGATTTATGCAACTCGTTTAGCTAATTATCTTGGTGTACCCGTAAGAGGAAACGACATTGAGTTGCCACCTGCTTTTCTAGATTATAATGCTATGGTACGCTATCAATTTCTTGAGAGGAACAAAAAGTCCCTCCAGTACCGACTAATCTTTGACAGACGGTGTGCTGTCCATGTTACCCTTCCTGCTCCTGCCTTCTTTAACTCTCAGGTAAAAGGGAGATATTTTATAACCAGAGAGGAGTAAAACGAGTATGTGAGAGATATGGAGGCCGCTCGCCTCCAGGAATCTGCTCGCCAAGCGGTAGCTACTGTAGCATAGTATAACCCCGATTACAAATTTGGATATCATCCGGGCCAGTCGTGGCCTTATACCAACTTAGGCCGAAAGCCTAAGCTTGGGGGAGTACGTATTTCTCACTGACATTACATTCATGTTCACACACTCATTCCAGTTGTCGGTTTATTTTTTTCCCGCTTTCTTCTTGTGTGTTTGAAAAACCTTAAGAAAAACCAAAAAATTTAGTTGTAGTTTAGTTTGCTTTCCATGTCCACTTAGTTGTAGTATTAAAAGAAAACTCAAAAATATTTCTCGTTCTTATTTTGCTTGTTGGGAGCTTTCCCCTGTAAATAGTTTTTCTCGTTCTTGTTTTACCTTCTTCAAAAAAAACAAAAACTCCAAAAACATTTCAGTGTGTTTCTTTGAAATTCTTTTCTTTGGGGGTCGAGAGGAGAAGACCACGATGAAGATGTTGAGTGGCTCTCATATGCATTATTGTTGATCTAATAAAGAGCCCATATTACCTTGTCTTCTCCTTTGAATAAATGTTTGCAGATTCCAGCTTAGTCCAATGCACGTGCACTATTATTATTATCCACACACTTCAGTCATGCAAGTGAAAGGCAATAATGACGATATATGATGAAATGATTGAGAGGGAGAAAAGCTGGTATGAACTCGACCTATCTTGTTTTTGTAAATATGATTAGTTCATCATTCCTGATTCAGCCCATTATGAATGAGACATGTTTGCAATGACAATTAGAGATTATAGTTACTCATGCCATGCTTAATTAGCTAGGAGTTTATAATGGTTTACCTTGCGTGCCAACATGCAAATTAAAATGGTCGTGATGTGGTATGATAGGATGGTATCCTCCTTTGAATGTTTCGAGTTGCTTTACTTGGCACATGTTCATGCATGTAGTTGAAACAAAATCAACATAGCCTCCATGAAATTTATGTTCATGGTGATTTATATCCTACTCATGCTTGCACTCAATGTTGGTTAATCTTAATGCATGTTTATGACTATTGTCGCTCTCTAGTTGATCGTTCCCCAGTCTTTTTCTAGCCTTCACTTGTACTAAGTGGGAATACTGCTTGTGCATCCACTTCCATAAACCCAAAGTTGTTCCATATGAGTCCACCATACCTACCTATATGCGGTATTTACCTGTCGTTCCAAGTAAATTTGCATGTGCCAAACTCTAAACCTTCAAATGATAATTTGTTTTGTATGCCCGAATCTCTCATGTGGCAATTGGGAGCTAACAGTATCTTCCATGCTACGTGGGTTATTCTCACGATGAGTGGAATCCGCTCATCATTCACGAGAGAAGGGATGGTAACCGGGATGCCCAGTCCCATGCTCAAATCAAATCAAAATATAATTGCAAACAAAACTCCCCCGGGATTGTTGTTAGTTGGATGGTACCCGTTTTTTCGGACCAGCCGTGGAATGTGCTTGTTGGTGGTGGGGAAGTATAAACTTTACCATTCTATTTGGGAACCGCCTATAATATATCTAGAATGGAAGATACCGAGATCTCTTGGTTGTTATGTTGACAATGAAAGCATACCGCTCAAAATATTATTCATCTCTGTTTATTAAAAAACATGAGCTCACGCACCTCTGCAAATCCCTGCTTCCCTCTGTGAAGGGCCTATCTATTTATTTTTATTGCCGAGTCATCATCCTCTTATAAAAAGCACAAGTTAGAGAGCACGAGTGTCATTTGTATGCATTGTTATTAATTGATATTGAGTATGACTCTGACTGGATCTCTTTTACCATGAATTACAATGTCTAGTCAGTCCTTGATCTTCAGGGGTGCTATGCATTTATGTTTTGCGGTCTCAGAAAGGGCTAGCGAGATACCATTTTGTTATATCATATCATGATTGTTTTGAAAAAGTGTTGTCATCCGAGATTTATTATTATTACCCACTAGTAGATTATGCCATTGATATGAGTAAATGTGACACCTAAATGTTATTTGAATATGGTTAGTTCATAATCTTTGTTGAAAACCTGAATGGTGGCTTTACATATTTGCAACAACAAGATCAAACATAGTTCGTAAAAGTTTTTCTTTATCAATTTCAGTTTTTCAACTGAATTGCTTGAGGACAAGCAATGGGTTAAGCTTGGGGGAGTTGATACGTCTCCATCCTATCTACTTTTCCAAACTCTTTTGCCCTTGTTTTGGACTCTAATTTGAATGATCTGAATGGAACTAACCCGGACTGACGTTGTTTTCAGCAGAATTGCCCTGTTCTTATTTTTGAGCAGAAATAAAAGTTCTCGAAATGACCTGAAACTTCATGGAGAAGATTTTTGGAATAAATAAAAAATATTGGCAAAATAATCAACAGAAGGGGACCCACCGGTTGTCCACAAGGGTGGAGGGCGTGCCCCCTGTCTTGTGGGTCCCATGAAGCTCCACTGGCCTCAACTCCAACTCCATATATTCAAGTTCGGGGAGAAAAAAATCAAGGAGAAGGATTCATCGCGTGTTATGATACGGAGCCGCCGCCACCTCATGTTCTTCCTCGGGAGGGCAGATCTGGAGTAAGTTTTGGGCTCCGTAGAGGGGAAATCATCGCCATCGTCATCATCAACCATCCTCCATCACCAATTTCATGATGCTCGCCGCCGTCCGTGAGTAATTCCATCGTAGGCCTCCTAGACGGTGATGGGTTGGATGAGATTTGTCGTGTAATCGAGTTAGTTTTGTTAGGGTTTGATCCCTAGTATCCACTATGTTCTGAGATTGATGTTGCTATGACTTTGCTATGCTTAATGCTTGTCACTAGGGCCCGAGTGCCATGATTTCAGATCTGGACTTATTATGTTTTCATGAATATATTTGTGTTCTTGATCCTATATTGCAAGTTATAGTCACCTACTATGTGTTATGATCCGGCAACCCCGGAGTGATAATAGTCGGGACACTTCCTGGTGATGACCGTAGTTTGAGGAGTTCATGTATTCACTAAGTGCTAATGCTTTGGTCCGGTGCACTATTAAGAGGAGGCCTTAATATCCCTTTCCAATAGGACCCCGCTGCCATGGGAGGGTAGGACAAAAGATGTCATGCAAGTTCTTTTCCATAAGCACGTATGACTATATTCGGAATACATGCCTACATTATATTGATGAATTGGAGCTAGTTCTGTGTCACCCTAGGTTATAACTGTTGCATGATGAATGCCATCCGACATAATTATCTATCATTGATCCATTGCCTACGAGTTTGTTTTATATTGATCTTTGCTTTGTTACTTTTCCGTTGCCACTGTTACAATTTCTACAAAACTGCTACTGCTACTTTTGCCACCGTTATCGTTACTTCCATACTACTTTGCTACTAAATACTTTTCTGCTGATATTAAGTATTTCAGATGTGGTTGAATTGACAACTCAGCTGCTAATACTTGAGAATATTCTTTGGCTCCCCTTGTGTCGAATCAATAAATTTGGGTTGAATACTCTACCCTCGAAAACTGTTGCGATCCCCTATACTTGTGGGTTATCATTCGACGTGTACAAATATCCACGGGGGAGATTGCGGGCATCATTCGTCGGTGCGCACCCTCGTGGGAAAGGTGTTCCGCAGCGGGTTCTACTGGCCTACGGCGCTCCATGACGCCACCGAGCTGGTCCGATCCTACAAGGCCTGCCAGTTCCATGCCAAGCAGATCCATCAGTCGGCGTAGGGGCTCCAGACCATCCCGCTCTCGTGGCCTTTCGCGGTCTGGGGGTTGGACATACTAGGCTCGTTCCTCGAGGCGCCTGGGGGCTACCGCTACTCTACGTCACCATCGACAATTTCATCAAGTGGGCGGAGGTGGAGACTGTGTGCACCATCCCCGCGAGATCGACCGTCAAGTTCATCAAGGGCCTCGTGAGCCGGTTTGGTGTCCCCAACCGCATCATCACCAACAACGGCTCGCAGTTCACAAGCAATATTTTCAGGTCATATTGTGCTAACCTTGGAACACAGATATGCTATGCTTCGGTAGCCCACCCAAGTTGCAACGGCCAGGCTGAGCGTGCCAACGTGGCGGTCCTGAGGGCCCTCAAGACCAGAAGCTTCAAGAAGAAGCTCGAGGCCTACGGCAGGGGTTGGCTCGATGAGCTGCAGTACACACCATCGAAACTAAACCCACCGGCGAAACCCCGTTCTTCCTCGTCTACAGGGCCGAGGCGGTCCTTCCACTTGAGATCAAGCATCGTTCCCCGCAGGTTTTGGTGTTTGAGGAGGCGCGTTAGGATGCCTTGCGGGGGACTGATCTTGTGCTTGGAGAGGATGCCCGCCGCCGAGCCTCTCTCTGGGCTGCAAGGTACCAGCTAGCATTGTGACGCTACCACTGCCGCAATATCCGCCCCCGGACCCTCGAAGTTGGGGACCACGTCCTGAGATGGGTCCTCTCCAGCGAGGGCCTTCATAAGCTCTTGCCCATGTGGGAGAGCCCGTTCAGGGTCGCCTGCGTCTCCAGGTCTGGCCTCGCGCACCTGGAGACGGAGGATGGGGTCCCCATCTAGAATGCCTGGAACATCTGGCATCTCTGCAAGTTCTACCTGTGACACTCTCACATAATAATGAGTGGAGCTGTACACGCTCCGGAGTCTCCCGGTGTGGCCGTTTCACGGCCTCGCAGAAGCTCCCACCCACACCCAAGTGGAAGCCCCATGATCCGCGCTGGCGGACGACACGGTCAAACAGCGACTATGCTCACGCCCAAGTGGAGGCCCCATGCTCCGCGCTGGTGGGAAGAATAGCTTAAGCGCCAAACGCGGCTGTTCTTTCGTCCTCTCTTGTAACCAAATTTTCCACTTCTTGGAATGAAGTTTGATGTTTTTGCGTCTTTATTCGAAAGGGGTCAGGATTTTCTCCGTGCGGTGTTTTCCTTCTTGAATCTCGCTTTAAAGGAAGTGACGGCTGCCAGTTGCTCCCTCCCACGGGTCTCGCGAGCAGGGGCTGGGCATAGTGTGTACACTCGAGCCAGCCCTAGCGGCATTGAGGCCTAGGCCATGACAGCGCGGGTCCGCCCGTGCGCACACCTCGCCAAGACTTTGGTGTTTGAATCCTTGCATGACGTTCTCGAGAGAGCCAATAGGCACCTATTGCCATCGGCCCTTGGCCTCAGGAGCGCTCGCCTCCTGACGGTGTCGGGCATCGCGACCTGGCATACCAGTGACAATCGACCCTTGCTCGAAGGCTCTAGGCGCAGGATGGGCGTCAAGGAAGGGTGGCCTGAAAAAACACAGTCACGGTCAGGCACATCGTTAGGGAGCCCTTCACCAAGTGTTTTTACATCTCCACGAGGCTCGGTGCCTGGCGGAGGCACCTCCGGAGGCCCCGAATCCTCGCCAGTCCACTAGGGGCCTCGCAAGCACCGAGTCCCTCGAGGATCCAGAGCCATCTGGTAACATGAGGTGGGAGCCCCCCCCCCCCCCCGCGGGCAAGCTCCTTCGACTGCCTCGATGCTCTAGTGGCATCGAGCCGGATCAAGGGGTGTACATAGGATCGAGAGCATTAGAGGAGCGCGCCCCCACGACGCAGGAACACGCCAAGGGCCACGAGCGCACCAAGCTAAGTTATTCTAATCATGCCAGGCAGGAACCTTTCAATTAATGGTAATATAACGCTAGAATATGAGCAGGAAACACTAATATAAAGGCGCAAGTGCCACAATTCATTACACGCCCCCGCGGCACTCTTCACGAATCTTGATGCAGGAAATAAAAAACACACAAAACAAAAGAAGCGGCCTCCCGAGGAGGCGCCGCTGCTTCTGGTGGTCTCACGGCCGTCGCCAAGGGCAAGCTCATCGCCAAGGATGTCACCGCCGTGATGATCGTCGTTGTAGGAGAAGCGGCGGTCGCCGCTGCTGTCGCCCTCTGGGCGGCACCCTAGGCGCCCGCCGTCCTTGCCAAACATCTTGACAAAGAGCATTGCTGCACCATCGTACTTGAAGTGGAGGGTGTGCCTCCACGTCAAGCTGCGGGCATGCGCGAACGTTTGCCACCCGCTGGTTAGGTACACCAGGCCCGGGGAGGTAACCTGAACCTCCGCCCACGAGGACGGGTTGCAGCAACCATCGGGCTGCAGCCATAGCCCGATGGGTCCTCCGACCGACAGCTCCTCGGAGAAGGAGAGGGAGCTGGATCGAGGTGCCGGGCGGACCATCCATCCAGACCAAAAACTCGCGGGCCGTGTCATCCGAGCGGGCCCGCGGGTGAGGTGGTCAGACGGTAACCACGTGCCTCCCTCCTCGGCCCCGTCCTTCATGGCTTCCATGGCTGCTCGCATGGGAAGGACCCTTCTCGCGACTGCTGGAGCTGGCGCGGACCCCCAGCAGAGCACGCTCGCGCCGGAGAGGGGCCGCCGCAGGCGTCGCGGTGGCCTTGCGAGAACGGTTGCGCCCTCTCTTCAGCGGGGCAGCTTCGGCTCCTCCCGTGGCGCTTTCCACTTCTCAGCACCGGAAAACCTTCTCACTGGCTCCATGGCTGCTTTGACGAATGTGTGGAATGGAGGAGCAAGAAGACAGAGATGGGTTTGGGCTCTACTCCCTATGCCTTCTTATAGGCGATCGGAGAAAGCCAACTGGCGTCCCTTCGCATTCGAGCAATGATGGCCCTGCGACGTGCGCCAGTCTTTTGTCATCCTGGGCAGTTGCCGAGGTGACATGTGGAAGTGGAGGCGTCTGCATCCCGTCGTGTGCCACGCGTCGAGCTTGGCCTGCAGCTGGTTTGGCCCGTGTCGCTTCGGCCTTCGCTCCTTGGCTTTGCCTCGAAGCCAGCCCAAGCGAGCCTTGGGCCCGGGGCTACCGTCCGCATTCTGGGATCAGGGGTACCCGGACTTGCCTGCCTCCAGCCTAGCACGCGTCCTCATGGATGGCCCGGTACGGCCCAGCTACAAGACCCCCAAGACAAGACCCTCGCGGGGCGAACGATGCCAAGACGTCCCGAGGGGTAGCACCCGGAGCCTACCTCCCGAGGAGCGGAGACTTCAATGCAGGTACCCAGCCTCACGAGGTTCTCGATGATGTAAGCCATGACGACCAAGGCCAGGTGGGCGCAAGTGGGTGCAGAGGAGGACCGTTTCCTCTTTGGTGCTAAGGCGGTAAGAACGTACGCGGGTTCCCAAGGAGTCCCCCAAAGGTTTCCAGTCCGCTAGAACAAGACCAAGACCACGAGCTCGGCAGGACGGCTGTCATCACCGAGCCCACCTCTGCGTCACGACCAGAAGCTTTGCAGGCCAAGACCAGCTTTCGTTAGGATAAGATGTACTTCTTGTCCTCTTTCAAATTGGCCGTTGTGGGATCCCTCCCTGCCTAAGCTATGGTAGAAGAGGACCAAGGCCACTATAAGAATAGGCTAGCCTCCACTGCAGAGAGGGATCGAATCCATTCCACCTTCACTCCTAGAGCCCTCGCAAGGCAACTCATCCACTGTACTAGTTCATCCACAACCTCCTCGTGAGGCCAATCTACCACAAAGCAGGAGTAGGGTTTTACACCGCGAGGTGGCCCGAACCTGGGTAAACTGTCGTGTCCTTCCTTCCCCGCTCGCACGAACTTGACGTGGCAAGGCCGTGAGGTGATGAGCTTGAGGGTGGGGATGGTTTAGATCTTCCGCATGCCCCAGATTTCGAACCTTGTTTGGGTCCGCGGAGCCCCGATTCCGATAGTACTATGTTAAAAAATACATGTCGTGATTAGACGGTCACTGGCTCTCCGTACAACTCCATAATTTGTTGATGACACGATCAATTGACCAGTCAAATGTTCCACGTGGCGCAACTAGTGTTGCACCATCAGCGCATGTTACCGTGGGGCCCACCTGTCAGTTTGTATATAAAAGAAAGAAATGGTAGCTTGTGTCTGTACTATATTAATAAAATACATTTTGTGCTGATCATACGGTCACCGGCTCACCATACAGCTCCGTAATTTGTTGATGACACGATAAATTGACTAGTCAAACGGTCCATGTTCATCAGCGCACATTACCTCAGGGCCCACCTGTCAGGGCGTATATGAAAGACAGAAATGGTAATAAATTAGTGGCCGGTGGGGATTCAATGTCGTGAGACCTCAGTTTGGCAGCCCGCGCGCCCTAACCATAGCGGACAAGGTCGCCTTCTGATTATATGTTGAGCCGGCCGTTTTAATTGCACGCATGCACACACGAGCTACTGTGGTGAATACAAACACATCACACATGGGCACAAACACGCCTGCAATGCCAGCATGCATGCATGCAATACTGACACGTACACATGCATGCATGCAACCCTCGCAAGAACACACGCACGCATGCAACACTGGCACGTACACATGCCCGAACAAACACACGCACACATGCATACAACACTGAAACATACATATGCATGCAGTACTCACTCGTAAACATGCACATACGCAACACTCGCACGCCTGCATTCACACAACACATGAGGCAAGACACACGCTCAACCTATACGTGCATGCACCCTTTGTTAAGGAGATGGATTATTACGAGTATTAATCAATCTTATCTGTGATAAGAAGAGCATTCATGTTTGCAGCGGTCTTTATGAATCACAACGTGTCGAACGGGCTATCAACGTATATATACGAAAATTTTAAAATTCTCTTACATTATATAGTAGGCCTATCAACCGACATGAATTAGATGACGTCACACTCAATGAACAATCATTGGTTTTATGGAATGCCCACTTCTCACCGCCCTAGCCCACCAAAAACCCCTCCCCCTCCCGCACGTGATTCCCGCCCTGCACCAGCTACCCGCATTCATGCGAAGCCGGCACCTCTGTCGAGCGCTGCCTGCGTTGGTTGACTGACATGCAGGCTAAGTACCCAACGGGCCCACACGTTAGTGGAAGAATGGCATGGTGTCGTAAGTCAGTGTCGAGGGTGCCGCTTGATACGTCTCCAACGTATCTATAATTTTTGATTGTTCCATGCTTTATTATATCCTGTTTTGGATGTTTAATGGGCTTTATTATACACTTTTATATAATTTTTGGGACTAACCTATTAACCGGAGGCCCAGCCCAAATTGCTGTTTTTTGCCTATTCAGTGTTTCGCAGAAAAAGAATATCAAATGGAGTCCAAACGGAATGAAACCTTCGGGAACGTGATTTTCGGAACAAACGTGATCAAGAGGACTTGGAGTCCACGTCAAGCAATCAACGATGAGAGCACGAGGCAGGGGGCGCGCCCTCCACCCTCGTGGGGCCCATGTTGCTCCACCGACGTACTTCTTCCTCCTATATATACCTACGTACCCCAAACCATCAGGAGCATCCACGAAAACCTAATTCCACCGCCTCAACCTTCTGTACCCGTGAGATCCCATCTTGGGGCTTTTTCCGGCGTCCTGCCGGAGGGGGCATTGATCACGGAGGGCTTTCTACATCAACACCATAGCCTCTCTGATGATGTGTGAGTAGTTTACCTCAGACCTTCGGGTCCATAGTTATTAGCTAGATGGCTTCTTCTCTCTCTTTGGATCTCAATACAAAGTTCTCCATGATTCTCGTGAAGATCTATTGGATGTAATCTTATTTTGCGATGTGTTTGTCGGGACCGATGAATTGTGGGTTTATGGTCAAGTTTATCTATGAACAATATTTGAATCTTCTCTGAATTCTTATATGTATGATTGGTTATCTTTGCAAGTCTCTTCGAATTATCAGTTTGGTTTGGCCTACTAGATTGATCTTTCTTGCAATGGGAGAAGTGCTTAGCTTTGGGTTCAATCTTGCGGTGTCCCTTTCCCAGTGACTGTAGGGGCAGCAAGGCACGTATTGTATTGTTGCCATCGAGGATAACAAGATGGGGTTTATATCATATTGCATGAGTTTACCCCTCTACATCATGTCATCTTGCTTAAAGCGTTACTCCGTTCTTATGAACTTAATACTCTAGATGCATGCTGGATAGCGGTCGATGTGTGGAGTAATAGTAGTAGATGCAGGCAGGAGTCGGTCTACTTGTCACGGACGTGATGCCTATATACATGATCATACCTAGATATTCTCATAACTATGCTGAATTCTATCAATTGCTCGACAGTAATTTGTTCACCCACCGTAATACTTATGCTATCTTGAGAGAAGCCACTAGTGAAACCTCTGGCCCCCGGGTTTATTTTCCATCATATTAATCTCCTGTCAACAAGCTATTTCTGGCTCCGTTTATTTTCCTTTCTTTACTTTTAGTCTTTATCATAAAAATATCAAAAATATTATCTTATCATATCTATTAGATCTCACTCTCGTAAGTGACCGTGAAGGGATTGACAACCCCTTTATCGTGTTGGTTGTGAGGTTCTTATTTGTTTGTGTAGGTGCGAGGGACTTGAGCGTGGTCTCCTACTGGATTGATACCTTGGTTCTCAAAAACTGAGGGAAATACTTACGCTACTTTACTACATCACCCTTTCCTCTTCAAGGGAAAAACCAACGCAGTGCTCAAGAGGTAGCAAGAAGGATTTCTGGCGCTGTTGCCGGGGAGTCTACGCACAAGTCAAGACATACCAAGTACCCATCACAAACTCTTATCCCTCGCATTACATTATTTTCCATTTGCCTCTCGTTTTCCTCTCCCCCACTTCACCTTGCCGTTTTATTCGCCCTTCTTCTGTCCAATCTTGTGTTACCATGTGCCTTCTTTTTTCTTGCATCTTCGCTTGCTAAGAGTTTATGGATCCACATCCACTTGCTAATCTCTTTACCAATTATGATGAACCTATTGCTAGTGAGTTGAGTGCACTAGATTATCTTTATGAGGTTTTGCTTGAAATTCGTGAATCTGAAAATTGTGATGAAGTACTTTATGAAGAGATTCACGATAGCTCCTTGAATAAAAAGCATGATTGCAATGATTTTACTATAAATTCTCTTGATGTCAATCGAGCTAATAATACGCAAAACCCTAAGCTTGGGGATGCTAGTTTTGCTATGTCCTCTACTTGTTGCAATGATCATGATTGGGGTGATTCTTCTTATGATCTTGAAAATTTATTTAAGCCCCATGATGAATATGAGATTGATAATAGTGTTTGTAATATTATTGAAAGTGGGTTTGGAAGAGTGTCAACTTTAGGTCCCACATATTTGGAGAATGTTCAATCTTATGAAATTTTCGATAAAAGTGGGTTTGGAGAGGTCATGACTTTAGTTAATGTTAATCCCACTATTTTGGAAGAGTGTCAACTTCGCATGCATGTGGATCGTGTTGAGAATATGTTATGTGATAGCTATATTGTAGAATTTGCTTATGATCCTACATGTAATTATTATGAGAGAGGAAAATATGGTTGTAGAAATTTTCATGTTACTAAATTACCTCTCGTTATGTTGAGATTGCTATTGTTTCTTTCCACTTCCTTGCATATGCTAGTGTTTGCTTGCTATGATAATTTGTTTGCCTACAAGATGCCTATGCATAGGAAGTATGTTAGACTTAGATGTGTTTGTCCCATGTCTCATGATGCTCTCTTTGCGCTTGAATTCTTGTCTTTCATGTGAGCATCATCAAAATTATTAATGCCTAGCTAGGGGCGTTAAACGATAGCGCTTGTTGGGAGGCAACCCAATTTTATTTTAGTTTTTGATTTTTGCTTCTGTTTAGGAATAAATATTTGATCTAGCCTCTGGTTAGATTTGTTTTTATGTTTTAATTAGTGTTTGTGCCAAGTTAAACCTATAGGATCTTCTTGGATGATAGTTATTTGATCTTGCTGAAAATTCCAGAAACTTTCTGTTCACGAAAACAATTGTTAAAAACCACCAGAACGTGATAAAATACTGATTCCAATTGCAGTAGATCAATAAACAAATTTTCTAGGTCTTCCAGTTTTGGTGGATGTTTCTAAGTTCCAGAACTTTGCGTTAGTTACAGATTACTACAGACTGTTCTGTTTTTGACAGATTCTGTTTTTCGTGTGTTG
Source organism: Triticum aestivum (assembly GCF_018294505.1). NCBI lineage: Eukaryota > Viridiplantae > Streptophyta > Magnoliopsida > Poales > Poaceae > Triticum > Triticum aestivum. The sequence goes on from NC_057805.1 coordinate 277,073,930, forward strand.
TTTGCTTATTTTGATGAATCTATGTCTAATAAAAGAGTTTATAAACCATAGAGATGTTGTAATACAGTAGGTTTAACACCAATATAAATAAAGAATGAGTTCATTACAGTACCTTGAAGTGGTGTTTTGCTTTCTTTCGCTAACGGAGCTCACGAGATTTTCTGCTAAGTTTTGTGTTGTGAAGTTTTCACGTTTTGGGTAAAAGATTTGATGAATTATGGAACAAGGAGTGGAAAGAGCCTAAGCTTGGGGATGCCCATGGCACCCCAAGATAATCTAAGGACACCAAAAAGCCAAAGCTTTGGGATGGCCCGGAAGGCATCCCCTCTTTCGTCCTCATCCATCGGTAAATTTACTTGAAGCTATATTTTTATTCACCACATTATATGTGTTTTGCTTGGAGCGTCTTGTATGATTTGAGTCTTTGCTTTTTAGTTTACCACAATCATCCTTTCTGTACACACCTTTTGAGAGAGACACACTTGATTCGGAATTTGTTAGAATACTCTATGTGCTTCACTTATATCTTTTGAGCTATATAGTTTTTGCTCTAGTGCTTCACTTATATCTTTTAGAGCAGGGTGGTGGATGTGTTTTATAGAAACTATTGTTCTCTCATGCTTCACTTAGATTATTTTGAGAGTCCTACAAAACAGCGTGGTAATTTTCTTTAATTATGATAGGCATTCTAGATTAGTAAAAAAAATTCTTATGAGTGTGCTGAATACTATGAGAAGTTTGATGCTTGATAATTTGTTTTGAGATATGAAGATGGTGATATTAGAGTCATGCTAGTTGAGTAGTTGTGAATTTGAGAAATACTTGTGTTAAAGTTTGTGATTCCCGTAGCATGCACGTATGGTGAACCGTTATGTGATGAAGTCGGGGCATGATTTATTTATTGATTGTCTTCCTTATGAGTGGCGGTCGGGGACGAGCGATGGTCTTTTCCTACCAATATATCCCCCTAGGAGCATGCGCCTAATACTTTTCTTTGATAACTTGTAGATTTTTGCAACAAGTATATGAGTTCTTTATGACTAATGTTGAGTCCATCGATTATACGCACTCTCATCCTTCCACCATTGCTAGCCTTTCTAATACCGCGCACTTTTCGCCGGTATCATACACCCACCATATACCTTCCTCAAAACAGCCACCATACCTACCTATCATGGCATTTCCATAGCCATTCCGAGATATATTGCCATGCAACTTACCACCGTTCCGTTTGCTATGACATGCTCCATCATTGTCATATTGCTTTGCATGATCATGTAGTTGACATCGTATTTGTGGCAAAGCCACCGTTCATAATTCTTTCATACATGTCACTCTTGATTCATTGCATATCCTGGTACTCTGCCGGAGGCATTCACATAGAGTCATATTGTTGTTCTAAGTATTGAGTTGTAATTCTTGAGTTGTAAGTAAATAAAAGTGTGATGATGATCATTATTAGAGCATTGTCCCAAGTGAGGAAAGAATGGAGACTATGATTCCCCCATAAGTCGGGATGATACTCCGGACTAAATAAAGAAAAGGCCATAAAAAGGAGAATGCCAAAGAAAAAAAAGGAAAAATGAGAGAAAAAGAGAGAAGGGACAATGCTACTATCCTTTTACCACACTTGTGCTTCAAAGTAGCACCATGATCTTCATGATAGAGAGTCTCTTATGTTGTCACTTTCATATACTAGTGGGAAATTTTCATTATAAGAACTTGGCTTGTATATTCCAATGATGGGCTTCCTCAAAATGCCCTAGGTCTTCATGAGCAAGCGAGTTGGATGCACACCCACTTAGTTTCTTTTGTTGAGCTTTCATATACTGGTAGGTCTAGTGCATCCGTTGCATGGCAATCCCTACTCACTCACGTTGATATCTATTGATGGGCATCTCCATAGCCCGTTGATACGCCTAGTTGATGTGAGACTATCTTCTCCTTTTTTGTCTTCTCCACAACAACCATCCTATTCAACATATAGTGCTATGTCCATGGCTCACACTCATGTATTGCGTGAAGATTGAAAAAGTTTGAGAACATCAAAAGTACGAAACAATTGCTTGGCTTGTCATCAGGGTTGTGCATGATTAAATACTTTTTTGTCATACTTATGATTTTGTAGGGATAACTTTCTTTGGCCATATTATTTTGAGAAGACATAATTGCTTAGTTAGTATGCTTGAAGTATTATTATTTTTATGTCAATATTAAACATTTATCTTGAATTTTTCGGATTTGAACATTCATACCACAATTAAGAGAAATACATTGAAAATTATGCCAAGTAGCATTCCATATCAAAAAAATTCTGTTTTTATCATTTACCTCACTACAAAAAAGACACATCTGTGACATTTTGGGCCGAACGAAAATCTTTTCTGTCATACTTATGACACTTCTATGATGATAATTGTGACAAAACCCGGTATCATCATAGATGTGGTGGGGTCCGACTTCTATGACAAAAAATCATGACAGAAAATGGGCTTTTCGTCCTGGGCGGGCCGGAGACGCAGCTGCATGACATTCTTTGGGCCGTCCATGACAGAAAAAACCGTGGTAGAAGCGAGGGCGCGGAAAATATCGGGGAGTCCCGGTTATGGTAGGTGGTCGGGGGCCGAGCGATGCGCGTTTGTCTCGTACGTACGCGCGTGTGTGCGAGGCGTTGGGCTCTAACTGAACCCGAGCGAGGCGTTGGGCTCTAACTGAACCTGAGCGATTGCACTGCAGGCTACGCGTTACTGAACCCGAGCGATCGATCGATGGCTGTTAACTAAACCCGATCGAGCGATTCCTTCGCTACTGCTGCTAACTGAAGACGATCGATGCTGCCTCTGGATGAACAATGAGCGTTGCTGGGGGTTTGGATGAATAGTTCCTGGTGGGGGTGGGTGAACAGGACCCCGTGGCGTTGCCTCTCGATGAACAGTGAGCGTTGCTGGGGGGTTTGGATGAACAGTTCCCGGTGGGGGTGGATGAACAGGACCCCAATCGTTCGAGCCGGTTGGGGCTGGATGAACAGGACCCCGTGGAGGGCAGGATGAACAAGACCACCCCGTGGAGGGCAGGATGAACAGTAGACGGTGGAGGGCTGGATGAACAGTAGCCCGTGGAGGGGTGGTTGAACATGAGCCCGTGGAGAGGGCTGGTTGAACAGTAGCTGGTGGAGTAGCGCGCGGTGGAGGCTGGATGAACAGGAGCCCGTGGATGAACAGTCGCAGGTGGAGGCTGGAGGATGTCGATGGTGGATGAACAGTAGGCCGTGGAGGTTGGAGGGGGTCGACGGTGGAGATGAACAGTATCCTGTGGAGTCCCGTTTTGCGGTACGCCACACCCCTCCCGATGAACAGGACCCCCGTTTCGACCGTAGCGCTCCAACACAAGTCCGTTTCCTCCGTTTTGCGGTACACCACACCCATCCTGATCAACAGGACCCCTGTTTCGACCGCAGGAGGTCCGTTCCCTCCGTTTTGCGGTATGCCAGACCCCTCCCGATGAACAGGATCCCGTTTCGAACGTGGCCGGTCGAACACAAGGCCGTTTCCTCCGTTCTGCGGTACGCCAGGCCTCGTTTCCATCGGCTTTTCCGTCCAAGCCCTCCCGATGAACACGACGACGACGATGTTTCTCCGTTTCGACCCAGCCATGTACACGAGCCCTGGCCATACGTATGCACGAGTAGGCGTTCGAGACCCTGCCCGTATGTACGTACGTGGCCGTATTTTCTTTCTTGCACACTGGCCGCTGTACGTACGTGTACATGCTACGTGCGCGCCTCTACTATGACACGTGTGCGCCTCTACATCGACCAGTATGTACGTACACGTTCGCGACCAGAATGACAATGCTACATACGCTTTGACCAGGTGTGTCCGGATTGTCAGGCACTTCCTTGCCTGCGAAGATTTAGCTGGTGGGTCCCAGCAGTCAGGGGGGCGAATCGTTTTTTCGCCCGGACGCACTTCCGTGCGTGTGAAGATGTAGCTGGTGGATCCCAGCAGTCAGCGTTTTTTTCATGAAATACGGTGGCCCGTCCAATGGGTCCCCGCTGTCAGGTGGAGGAATAATTATTTTGCGCGTAATAAGGAGGCACTTCCTAGCTGCGGCCGTGGACCCAACTGTTAGCCTCTCCACGTATAGTCAACGTCCGATGGAAGCCGTTCCTTGACCACGTTGACCACGCCGTGCCGAGAGCACCCGGACGGTGGACGACGGCGAGGCCTAGGAAGGGGACGACGCAGAGCCGGGGAAGACGCGGCAGTGGATGCCCACACGTAGAGGAGTACGAGGGTTCACTGGTTCGCTGCGGTATGAGGCTGCCGTCGCTGCAGAATAATAGGGGGTGTGTGTGAGTAGAGGGATGGCCTGGCCAGCGGTGGGAATAGTAGGGGGCGGTGAGGCCTCCGCGGCAGCACAGCCGGCCACCGGAGGTAGGAGCATGCGGCACGATCGACGCTGCTTTGGGCGGCTGCAGCAACAAGACTAGAGGTTGAAGAAGCACTACGGCCGTTGGATGGACATCGTACGGTCACTGGAGCTAGAATCATTCATATTGACTAAGTTGACGAAGCACTCCGTCCCCGTCAACTTAGTAGGCCCACAAGTCGGCTTCCCACCAAGGTGGGTCCCAACTAGCAGGGGGAGTATTCATTTTTTGTGCGCAATAAGGAGGCACCTCCGGTGGGTCCGAGCTGACAGCGGGGGGAACGTTTTTTTCGCGAAAAACGTTGGCCCGTCCGGTGGGTCCCAGCCGTTAGAGGGGAAACGTTTTTTTCGCCAAATACGGTGGCCCGTCCGGTGGGTCCCTGCTGTTATGTGGAGGAATAATTATTTTCCGCGTAATAAGGAGGCACTTCCTTGCGGCTGCCGTGGACCCAGCTGTCAGCCTCTCCACGTACAGTACTCTTCCGATGGAAGTCGTTCCTTGACCACGCCGCGCCGAGAGCACCAGGGCGGTGGACGACGGCGAGGCCTTGGAAGGGAACGACACGGAGGCAGGGAAGACTCGGCAGTTGTTTCCCATGCGGAGGGGAGTACGACTGTACGAGGGTTTACTGGTTCGTCTGCCGTCGCCGGAGAATAACAGCAGGTGTGGGTGAGTAGAGGGATGGCTAGGCCAGCGATGGGAGTACGGTGGGGCGGTGAGGCCTGCGCGGCAGCACAGCCGGCCGCGGGGAGGAGGGAGCAGGCAGTCCCGCCGGCGCTTGTTTGAGCGGCTGGAGCAGGAAGAGCAGAGATTGAAGAAGCACGACGGCCGTTGGATGGACATCCAACAGTCACTGCTTGTGCGTCAACCTTTTTTAGGAAAGCCTCAAATCTGTGGAAAACAGCATACAGCCCATCTGCCATTATTTCTAATAATTTACAGCCCATTTGCTAATTCTTAAGGTTTTTTTGGAGCCCATATTCTTTTTGTTAGCATTACAGCCCATATTGTGGCCACGGTTAAAAAATTATACGAAATTTTGCATATTTCGGTGCGGTCCGAACTGTTTTTAATCCCGAAATTTCGAGTCACATTCAAACTGATTTTAAAAATAAATGTATATCAATATAAAATCCAACAAATTGTCCACGCATAAAAATTAATGCAATTTAAAATCTCGAAATGAAAAAAAGAAATTTGAAACTAATTGCCGGTTTGATGTGTTTTAAAAATGTACAACCCATTTCTCATTACTGATAGGCCATTTTCTCGGCCAGCCGAATGAAGCTCTCCTCGTCTTGAAAGATTTGCAGCCCAACAGGCCTGACAAAGTGACTTACTTGGCAAATCACAAAAAGACTGGGCTGTGGCCGTGGACCCAGCTGCGGCCGTGGACCCAACTGTCAGCCTCTCCACGTACAGTACTCTTCTGATAGAAGTCGGTCGTTGACCACATTGACCACGCTGCGCCGAGAGCACCAAGGCGGTGGACGACGGTGAGGCCTAGGAAGGGGACGACGCGGAGCCGGGGAAGACGCGGCAGTGGATGCCCACGCGGAGAGGAGTACGAGGGTTCACTGGTTCGGCTGCGGTGTGAGGCTGCCGTCGCCGCAGAATAACAGGGGGTGTGGGTGAGTAGAGGGATGGCCTGGCGAGCGGTGGGAGTAGTAGGGGCGGTGAGGCCTCCGCGGCATCACAGCCGGCCACGGGAGGCAGGAGCACGCGGCACGACCGGCGCTGGTTTGGGCGGCTGGAGCAAGAAGACCAGAGGTTGAAGAAGCACTACTGCGTTGGATGAACATCGTACGGTAACTGGAGCTAGAATCGTTCATATCGACTAAGTTGACAAAGCCCTCCATCCCCGTCAACTTGGTAGGCCCACAAGTCAGCCTCCCACGATGCTGGGTTCCAGCTGGCAGGGGGAGTATTCATTTTTTGTGCGCAATAAGGAGGCACTTCCTTGCGTGCGAAGATAGCTGGTGGGTCCGACCTGTCAGCGGGGGCCACGTTTTTTTCGCGAAATATAGAGACCCTTCCGGTGGGTCCCAGATGTCAGGTGGAGGAATCAAAGACTTGAGAAGGCGTACAGAACAAGCTAGTGTACCAGTAAAGAGACGTTGCTGAGTTTTAGAAAAAAGAGAGACGTGCTCCTGTAGCTGGTTCGAATCCAAACCTAGACTATGACTATATATGGTGCTATGCTACTCTGCAAGTAATGAAACTGACATATCCAACGTTCGCTTCTCCTCTTCTCTACTTACTCTGCCTAGCATCAGAAGCTCTGGCCGCAGCAACCATGTCCGCTGGCTGCTCGTCCACCTGCTCTTCAGCAGGCAACAACCAAATATGCGCCAAGTCGCCACCCGTACCATCGCCTGTGGGTCTCATCACACCCCCGCCGGCACGCGCACCGCAGCCGGTTGCTCATCGCAACCCGCTGCCGTTGGTGTGGTGCCACTGCTGCAAATCACGCAGAGTCATCCGTCGCGTCTCAACCACAATCCTCAACCCTGGCCGAGTCTTCTACAAATGCCCGAATCATGGGGTAATAATATGTTTAAGTGTTGTTCTGCTGCTTTCAGTTGCTGATTTTTTAATAGTTTGGTTGATGATCTTCCAATTTGATTCGTGCAGAAAAGGGAAGATTCGTGTGATTTGTATTTCTGGGAAGTTGCTGATGTGGGGGAGTGCAACTACGCTGATTATTTGGTTAGCCGAGGAATCCCAATACCAGCAGGTTGGGGTGTTGGACAAGTAACTGAAGGAACGGCAGAAGAGGAAGATGCAGAGCAGAAGGTTAAAGATGCAGTTCCTCTGATCATGGCCAAGCAACAGCTGCTGAACGGCCTTGACAGCAATGAGGAGATGAAAGAGCTTGTGAAGATAATGGGCAAAATCGATGTGCTCTGTAGGATGATTGTCTCTTTATTTGCAGTGTATGTAGCACTCGTGATGTATTCAGTGGCTATGACATGAGCACTTTGCTGAAACTAGTAATGAATGAAACCTGTGTAGCAGGCTGGGCGTAGTGTTGTGAACATCTAATGATTTCTATTAACGGAAATCAGGGGGTATCCCCTTTTGCTCATAAATAAATAAATAGCAGAGGCCCTTTTGGTAATAAATAAATAAATTAGCAGAGGACCTGTCGGGTCAGCTTTGTTCTCATTCGAAGACGTCGAGCAAATTGCAGTCCAACAGCAAACTATGTCATCAAATTCAAGTTTCACAGCCAAATATGAGTACAACTAAACAACAATGTCATCATGTTTTAGTCGTCATACAATCACCAAACACAAATCAGCATACATAACAAGTGATGTTCTCACAGGAAAATACTAAACAACATGTTCATCAGGTTTCAGTTGTCATAGCAAACACAATTTCACATAGTAGATAAAAAACGTCTTCTGACAGGCAAATACGACAAAAGCAATGTAATCATCATCCGCAGCAGCAGCGTCAACATCTTCGCCATGTGTATCAGTCTGAATCGTAATTCCCCATGGTGTCATCTTCTTCTTCGTCCTCAACGTCCTCGAACGTTGGCTTCTTCTTGATCAACTCTTGTATGTCCACAGCACGACAGGCAATCTTTTCGCCGGCGTCATTGACGTGATGGTTCTCAAAGATATTAGGAACATCTGTGTTATCTTGTACATCAGGAGCAGTGTAAGCATCATCTTGTTGTGCAACTTCATTAAACGAATTCCTCTGCTCAAACCTTTGCACTACTCTCCAGTCATCGCTACGTGCAAATGTGTCTTCCAAGAAAAATATCTGTGTTGCTTGATTTGCCAAAATAAAAGGCTCGTTGGTCTGGTACGCCGCCTTGACATTGATGGATTTGAAATAATCATCAGCTCTGGGTTTTGCGATCCTGGAAAACAGGTTATACCAACGACAGCACAACAGAACCACACACCGATGATCCTCGAAACTGGAGATATACTGCAACTGAACAATGTCTGTTATGTTAGCATACATTTCAGTTGTCTCTTTGTCATACGTATCCGTGCTCATGATGGCACTGTTTTGTGTCTTCCTGCCTTCGTCTCGTGCAAGGGTGTTGTAGCGCACATCTCCAACAACGCAAGATTCATAATGTCTTACCCGAGTATCAGGACCCATTGCTAGTGAGTAAAGGGCATCATCAACTGCCTGCCCATCCTCCCGCATCTTCTTAACCTATGGTTAGAAAATAGACAAGCTGATCATCTTATGTACTCAATATATTAAAAAAACTGACAGTGCAATTCAAAAGCTTACATGGCTCTTGAACCATTTCGCAAATCCTGCCATAACCAGTTTGTCAATGTTTCTTGGATTTTGCGGCAGTAACTCCTTTTTGTAGATGCTGCACAACATAGTGATCGCGTCAAACATCTAAATATATAAGAATGTGCTGCAAGTTTAGTAGATTACGATGTATAAGCTGCAGTACTTAGCACTTACTTGATATAAGGTAGTATCTCAGGACAGTTATTCAACACATACCAAACCATTTTGTCCAAATCTTTAGGTTTGTCCTCTTGTCGACTCTTCCCTGTAACTCGAACAGAATAATCGAAAACATTGAGCCCGGGATTGTCTTCATCCACGTCTTTGCTAAGCTGATCAGCTGTTTCAATGTATTTTGAGCAGAATGTCAACGCTTCTGTAGCAATGTAGGCCTCTGCAATGGAACCCTCGGGTCTAGCTCTGTTCCTAACATAGCCCTTGAAAGTGCCTAGCCGCCTTTCAATAGGGTACATCCAGCCATACTGTACTGGACCTCTAAGTAGTGCCTCATCAGGTAGATGAACAGCCAAATGCACCATCACATCAAAGAAGGCTGGAGGATATATCTTCTCAAGGTCGCATAGGATAGTTGGTATCTTGTCTCTAAGACGCTCCAAAGCATCTATCCTGATATTTCTACTGCAGAGTTCCCTGAAGAATTGTCCCAACTCTGCAACTGCTCTGTATAAGTCAGGGCGGCCCAATCCTCTAAGGATAACAGGTAAAACCCTTTGAAGTAGGACGTGGCAGTCATGAGTTTTCAACCCTTGTACCTTGTCTCCATCTGCACTGACTCTCCTTTCAGGGTTGGAAGCAAATCCATGTGGGAATCTCACACGTGACAGGACCTTGCAGAATTCTTTTCTTTTTACCTTGTCCAAGACGTACACAGCTGGTGCCATATCCCGTGGTTTACCTTCATCTTGCACCTGCAAATCCTTTCTGATACCCAGGTGTGTCAAATCAATCCTAGATTTTAAGGTATCTTTCGTCTTGCCTTCAATATTAAGAAGTGTGCCGATAATGCTGTCACATATATTTTTCTCGATGTGCATCACATCAAGATTATGCCGCAGATCCAAATCTTTCCAATACTCCAAGTCCCACAAAGTGGACCTGCGGGTAAACAATAATCTCTCTTCTGCCCTGCCACGCTTCCTTTTCCCGCTACCATTATCAGGATGGTTTCCTGGTGTAATATGCCTGACCTTCTCTAATTCCACTTGCAACTCATCGGCGGTGAGCCTCTTTGGCGCATCACGGTTTTCATGCTTTGCATTGAACACATGTCTTCGGTATTTTCTAGGATGCGGCTTGTCCTTGGCAAGGAAACGGCGGTGTCCAATGTAACAGATCTTGCTAAGTATTGCGTATGACAGCGGATTCCTGTCACAGCGAACACATGCATTGTAACCATGTGTCGTTCGCCCTGACATAGTGCCCAAAGCCGGATAATCATGGATGCACCAAATTATAACAGCACGCAGAAAGAAATCAGCTGGTGGGCTGCTATATAGGTCTCGAGTGAGAACACCCCTCCATAGCTGTTGAAGTTCCTCCACAAGAGGCTCCATGAACAAATCAAAATCCTTTCCAGGACTTTTTGGACCTGGGATGAGCAAGGCCATCATGTAGTTTGATTCTTTGGTGCAGACATTTGGAGGCATGTTGTAAGGGATAACAAGCACTGGCCACATGCTATATGTGGCGCTCTGGTGGCCAAATGGGTTAAATCCATCTGAAGCTAAGCCAAGTCTAATGTTTCTCGGGTCAGCAGCAAACGTTTCGTGCTTCTGATTGAAGCTTTTCCACTCACTACCATGAGATGGATGGCTCATTACATTCTGATCTCTGAAATCCTGGTTCCTAGAATGCCACAGTACATCCTCTCTTGTTTCAGCATCATGAAACAACCTCTGCAATCTTGGTGTAATTGGAAAATGTCTCAGAACATTATGAGGAATCCTCTTCACAGCATCGCCATCTTTCCATCTTGATGATTTGCATTTCGGGCATTCACTTAAGTTGGCATAATCCTTCCGGAACAGAACACAATTATTCTTACAAACATGGATCATATCATATCCAATTCCAACTGCACGAAGGAAATTCTTCATTTTACTGTAGGTGTGTGGCAGCTCAGACGCATCTGGGAAAGCTTTGCGGAAAGCAGCCAACATCGCATCGAATGATTTGTTGGTCATCCGCTCAGATGTCTTAACCTGAAGAAAGGTGACCATAGCTGAGAATACTGACAGCTTATTTCCTGGGGTGACAGCCACGTTGCATTGTTCCAACATGCGGGCCCACCGTTTTTCTTCTGCAGGTGAAAGTTCACGGAATGCACGAGCATTTCGTAGCATTGTTTCAATGTTGGTCAAACTCACTGGCTCCGCCACCACCTCCTCCTCCTCCTCTTCCACCTGAGCATCAGGCAGATCAAGATGGTGATCTGCTGCTTCCACGTAGTCAATAACATTGACGTTCACAGCTTCACCATGATGAACCCACCTAGTATATGTGACCGACATCCCATACAAGTGTAGATGATTTTGCACAGTTGACTGGGGTCTTGTAACTGAATTCATACAACTGCTACACGGGCAGAGCACATCTGATTTCGGACCACCGTACTCAGCTCTGATAAAGTTCATGAAGTTTTCAACCCCCTCGACATATGCAGCGGAGAATCTTCGAGCAGAAGTTATCCAAGTCCTGTCCATCTGTTAGACATACAAATTAGTTCTTCTACTAGATATTACAGGAAAAACATATATGCTTTTTTATGAAGTCCAGAAGAAAATACCTAGGTCGATGTCTAAAGCTATGGCAAGATATTTGGACGAGCAGATCTAAGTAACGAAATATATGTAAAGCTAATTCAGCAAACAAATTTGAGTGCTAAATTATGGCAGGCTGTTTCAGCAGTCAATGAGGCCGAGCACACAGCCATCGAACTATCGAAGGCCATCGCAGCAACAAAGAACGAGTATAAAACGGTGTAGAGCTATTTCACCTAAAAGATTGGCTACTAGACCATGTCAATCTATGTCACAATAAATATATGGCAGGATATTTTAGCAACTAATCGGCCTTGGCATGCCATCTCTGCTAAGCAGATTGAGTGCAGAACAGGGCAAGGAAGCTTCTTAAGCAGAGCATATTGATTGTAAACTACTTCGGCAAACAGTGAGATTAATTGCGTCTATCAGCTAACATTCAGCGCTACACCGACATGCACGGGGCCTCAGTCTAGAATGCGCGTACCCTGGGAGAAGCTGACCTCTATGCGTCTCCACACGAACGTCGCCAGCGGTGGCGGCGCTGACTGCCATGCGCCTCCACAAGAACGTCGCCAGCGGTGGCGGCGCGGCTAGAGGACGGCAGTCTCCGATAGCGTACGGTGGGAGCGAGTGGATCGTCGTGCGTCCCCTCGATGAACCGCGGTGCTGACGTATCGGCGTGGCGGGGAGGGCGGCTTTGGCGGAGCGAATGGAGTGGAGGGGGACGGGGGGAGGGGGGTTTGGGGAATATTATTGGCTAGTTGGCCGAAGGGCGGTTGAATCTAGGATTTGGGGGGAATTTTTGGGTGGGGGGGAGGATTTTCGCGCGCTGGGCGGGGGAGTTTGGCGCATGGTCGGTTTCTCCAAGTGCAGTCCCACGTGTTAGCGAAGAGGCAAGTCGAAGCGCGTTCCGTTTGCATGAGCCGTGTGCAGGACCGAACGTGTGTGGGGTGCAATGCGACCGCAACAGGGGTGCTGTGAGTGTACCGCCTTTTTTCCTTCTAAACTAGGTGCTTCGCCCCCTAAAAAAACTTGTTGCTTCGCGTGATCCATCGATACTACTACTAGTAATCCGGTAATCCCGACTAAAACAGCGCGGCCGGGTCTTTTCCGGCGCGATATGTTGGGAGGTTGGCTTAGTTGGGTTTTTTAGGACGAGTAATGCTACACCTACGTAGTCCCAGTTACGTAATTAACATAATGTGAAACGTGTGAGCTGTTGATTGTAGATTGGGGGGAGGGAGGGGCCCACCACTATGAAAATCAGGGGAGGTGAGAGAGAGGCAATTTACGTTAACCCTTTCGTAGGTTCCCGTAGATGTAGAAAAATGTGAAATGCGTGAATGTGCATTTGCAGATAAGGCCTTCCCTCGTTCATCCTTTTCTCCCACAAGATCTTGATCTTCCGTGTAACGCACGGGCATCTTGCTAGTACTCCTACAATATACTATATTATTGTGAAAGTTCATATACACCAGCCGAGATTAATGCAAACACGCCAGATTTTCATTACATTTCGAACTTTTATAGGACAGAAAAATAAAAGAAACCCGACCCTAAACCTATTCTACGGTGGCGACCGACGTCCTCCATCTGCGATCTCCATGTACGGGGGCGGGGTTAAGACCCGTGACGAGAAGGTGCGGTCTCCGGCGAGGAAAGTAGAACACGGGAGACGGACCGGCCAATTGGCACACCATGCCCTGCCGCCTCCCATGCCCTACTCATCCTCGGAGGAGTCCTCGACCTCGGCGGTGCCGGACGTTGGACGGCGGCAAGTAGGACGCGTGGCTGACGGTGCTCCCGTCGTCGGCCGCTAGCGTGGCCACCGCTTGTGCGGCGACTTGAGCGAGGGCGGCGACCTCGAGCTCCATCCCCGAAGACAAGCTCTCCCGCAGAGCGTTCGCGCTTGCGGTCATGGCGGATGTGGTGCTAGGTAGGAGGACGATGCGCTATGGTGTGGAGGTTAGCTGGGCGTTGCCACTTTAAGTAGCGCATTCCGGTGAGGCCAAGCGTCCTGGTGCGTCATTAAGTCGCCGGAGTTGGTTCCTCGGGCACCGAGCCTCTTAACGACGGCATACGGACGGATGGCATGAATGCGGGCAGCTGTCGCCGGCTGGGAACGCACCGCGCGACGGCGTGAGGGACGAGGGTTTTTGGTGTGCCAGGGTAGTCAGCTACGGTCGTGGCAACGTTGGATATTCCCTTTGCTCACATGCGATCGACGCATGTCATTGAAAAAGCAAGATGACCAGGCATGGTCTCAGGTCCTGAGGATGCAGTTGGCCACGCTACACCACTCCGTGGACGCGTCCCGGCGCCCCGTGCATCCTCGATGAGCCGGGTGTTGGGGTGTGTTTGGATTGTGGCCAAAGTACACCTTACCAAAATTTTGGTCATGACCCAAAGATTGGTCTTTGTTTGGATGGTTGCCATTTTTTTGAGGTTTTGTTCATGACCCAAAAATGGATGGTTGCCATTTTTTTGGCATGCCAATGAACTCTAGCCAACTCTAGTTCATTTTTCTTGCCGATGTCGGCCAAATCATGGGCAACCAAAACCTCAACCAAAATTTTGGCTACCCAATGCTTTGATGGGGCAACCTTGGGCACAAACCAAACATACTAGCTGTTGGTCGTGCCACAGCACTAACGCCACCCTCGGCACACTGAAACCGACCGTGTCTAGCGACGATGAGCGTGTCGCTCACCGCGGTTGCCGTGTCCAGAGGCGGTGCTGGAGCTGCTCCACGTTGTTGGCCCCCACGACCCACATGAACGATTGCCGGTGGCCAGGAGGTCATGGGCCAGCTCCTCCATTGGACTAGTTTGCGCTACGTCGTCCCGACAGGTGTGCCCCACATGTCGGTTTCCCTGTTTTCCCGGCCATATTCGAGCGCCAGTGCTCCGCGTTGCGCATTAGGCCTTTCACTATGTAGGCCAAGCGAGACAACTTATTGTTTATTTGAGCCGGTCAAGTATAATCATGTGGCGTTTGCTTATTTCTCATTCATCTCCAACCCTCTTCTCCATCGATCATGTCACCCTCCGGTCGAGTCCATCCTCCCGCATGCCTCATTTGAACATTCTGCCGAGTATCATTCGCATGTGGGCCTAGACCATGCTTGTATTTCCAAATGTTTATTTGTAATTTTTCTGACATGCATACAAACAAACGGTTCGTTTGAAGTTTCACTTTGCCTCCACTACGTGTTGCTTCGCGTCTTAGTTTTGGCAGCCCATTCGGTTCATGCATGCCCCAACACATGTTGACGAGATCGATTGATGTTCAGAGATCAATTGCGTGTCATGCAAGGAGATAAAGGTTTGGTCTGTTTCTATGATAGAAATGACCCGCCGGGGGGGGGGGGTCTGTGTGGATCAGAGGGAGTATATTGTACGTTCATAAGCAAAACGAACGTATTGTACCCACCCTGGTCCTCTTTCAATCGATCTCCGAACCCCCGAGATGAAATCGAGAGAGAACGAGTGGGGGCATGTGTGATACCTAAGGCGGATTCAAAATTTTGAACCGGTGATCATAGCATCCTCAAATCATATATAAAGGGTATTCAATGTTCGTTTCGTTTTTGAACGTACAATATACTACCTCCTATCCTTTCTATTTACATATAAGTTTTATGTGTAGTCAAAGTATCTCTACTTTGATAAAAAAAAAGTATCAACATTCAACAACGCCCAATCAATATTGTTAGATTCATACGTACTCCTAGATTTGTACTCGAGATGGTTTCCAATTTGTTTCCAACCACGTGAATGTGCTTATTCTTGCGCATGCTCTTCCTACTAGGATTTCGCCACGTATAGCCAGTCCAATGTAACTTTTTTTAAGCTCCCTGTCCAGTAGTACTAGTGGAGTACTGACAACATGTGTACTAGAGTATGCAGTGCTCATAGTTGTACTTCCTCCTTCCATTTATATAGGGCCTATGTGGAGGAGCGAGATGTGAAAAAGTAAGGGGAGTGAGCTCTCATGCAAGAGCCTAGCTATATACGCATTCCTAGTTAAATACGTACAATAAATATGAAGAAAGAGATGGAGAGGAGATGGAAAAAAGTACTAATACAATAGCCAACCTTACAATTTTTTTTGCGGGAAATAGCCAACCTTATAGCCCACACTACTGTATGAGTGCATATAATAGATGATGGCTATAGATGACATGGCAGTTCCTTATAGCCATCGACTGGCTATATTATTAACCATGCTCTAATGCATTTTTCAAAACCGCATTTGACTATTGACAAGATTAATAGTACATGAGATGTATAATGTGAAAATTATATCATTGAAAGCTCCTTTCACATACGTATCCCTGCCTTACCCTCCCTTTCGGTAAATTACTGGCGGACCCCATGCTTGCTACGCCCCGCATGTCAGTTACCCAATGTGTTCGGCCACGTCAAGGGATCCTCATCCATAGTATACTCCCTCTGTTTTTATTTACTCCGGATAAAATGACGCGGGCGGGGGAGGGGGAAGGACGTCGGTATGCTCTCAACCGCGGTCCCAAAAGCGAGTGAAAACGCAAGACGAAGCGCGTTCCATTCGGTGAGCGACATGGAGGGTCCAGCGTGCCGGGCTGCAATGCGAAGGCGACAAGAGCGATGTACAGTCAAAACTGATTGACAGGTCGTCACCGAAACCACTATTCACACCAGAACCTTCGCTGCTCGGCCTACGCCAGCCACTGCCCTAAAACCACAACTAATCTCCAGCCCCTTCCCCTACCTTTTGATCCCCTAGCCCGCATCAAGCATCCCCTAGTTCGCCGGAAAGCCATGGTGCGCCGCAAGATCACGTACTACAAGATGTTGACGCCGGAGCGCCACGCAGAAATCGCTGCGGCGGTCGGTGCCAGAGACCTCCGTTCCTAAGCTCGCTTTGCGGTGGGCCAATCCCCGAGTTCTCTAGAGCCAAGCTACGAGGAGGAGGAAGCCGATCCAATGTTCATGGCAGAGGTCGCGGCGCAGAAGGCCCCTGATGGGTATGAGACGATGGACGTCGACTTCGTGCCGGCTTCCGAGTCCCCCATGGTGCAGGCGGACCAGCGGTTCAACCTGGCGATACGAATGGAGGACCGAGAGGCAGAGGCTCAACTTGACGCGGAGCGCGCGCATGCTGCGGCCATCGAGGCTCTCCTGCAGGCGAAATCGGATGTCGTGGATGTGAACCGGGCGGCGGAGGCTCAACTTGAGGCGGAGCGCGCGGATGCCGCTGCCATCGAGGCCCTCCTGCAGGCGGAACAAGACGTCCTGGACTTGAACCAGGCGGCAGAGGCTCAACTCGACGTGGAGCGCGCAGATGCCACTCTCATCGAGGCCCTCCTGCAGGCAGAACCAGACGTCCTAGACTTGAACCGGGCGGCGGAGGCTCGACTCGACGCGGAGCGCGGGGATGCCGCTGCCATTGAGGCCCTCCTGTAGGCCGAACCGAACGTTCTTGACTTGAACCGGGCTGTACTCTCGTTCGTGCAGAGCGCCCGCACACTCCGCGTGAACGAGTAGCTGGAGGCCAAGGACAACAACGGTGCCGAGACACAAGTCGGCAGCTACGGCTGGTTCGCGCCGGCAGCCAAAGACGACGAGGCCATCTCGTTCCGTGAGAAGTGATAGTTTTTCTTTATGTTGTTGTTTTTATGGATCTTTTGTTGTGTAAAAACATATAATGTTATGCAAGTCGCCTGACTTGGGCCAGTCTACCATTTCAGGCGGTTGGATGAATATCCTACGTCTCCTAACCCTTCTTCCTGACCTCTTCTTCTTCCCCAACAGGTCACCGCACGGGCCGTACGGATACTCCCCAACATGCGGTTCGATAAACATACTCTATGAACGAAAATTATGTGTCAGCGGTAGGATGTTTGAGTTTGGTTTGTTCACATGCGACAGCACGTGTCAGTGAGGGTGCGTTCCCTTGGTTGGGTTTGCAGCGTGCAGGAGCGACTGTGCATGTGAGGGTGCGGTGCGACCGCGGCGTGCAGGAGCGACCGTGTGAGGGTGCGGTGCGACCGCGACAGCCGTGCACAAGTTTGCCTCCTTTTCATTTTGAAAACTTTAGGCAAGCTTGGCAAAAAGGTGTGGCGAAGTATGGCAATGCAAGGCCTAGACCCAAACAGGATAAGTACGTACTAGGAGTACTAGTGTTAAAAAAGAAAGGCGGGGTTTTCCTTCGCGGGATTAATCGATACAAATCCTCGTTTCACGTGTCAATTAATGCGTATTTTTTTCTCCAAAGCCCAAAGAGCTAATCATCTCACTCCTCATCGCTTGATTAATGCAGCGCCATGCAAACCAACCTTCTCACTTCCGCATGCATGCAGGGGATATTAATGTCCTTGGTTGCTAGTACGAGGCAAACCCCATCAATTTTTCCTTGATTAGTGTTAGTGGCCTTTTGCAAATTGTAATTTTGATATACTGGCCTTGTGTTCAAAAAAAATGGAGGTAGTAACTACATTTGACTTCCTTCCCCATTGCGGTGACGTCGACGATATCTTGAACGTTGTGGTTTGGCGAAGTGCATTCGACGGAGAACACCATTGAGGGAGACCACGGTAAGTCGTTCGCAAGTGCCGCCTGCAAGCCGAGACAACCACCTTATTTGCATCCAGGAATTCCGTTGAACCAAAGGACGCATAAATGTACTAGTACTACTCGTACACAATAGCGTCGTCCGTCCAGCTTAGTGCGGTGAGATGGTTTCTCGAAGAAGACGATGGAGAAGCGGAGTCAGCGAAGAGTGAAATGATGGTTGCTTCGTCCGTGCTTTGTGATTTGACGCCTCACTGCTTTGTGATTTGTGATAGAAGGGACAGGGGAGTAGACCCTGTCCTCTATACTGTACATGCGTCCAAGCACGGGAGAAAGAGGAGGGACGTTGCATTTTTCTATTCCTTCAATCAATCAATCAGGTTGCTTCGGTTCCATCCTTTTGGCTTTGGCAACACCGTCCACAATGGTTCCCACGATGCCAAAAGCTATTTTCACATTTGGCTACACATTGTGGATGCCCTTAATCGTACCACTTGGTTTTGCTCCTGTGTGCTATCTATACAAATCTCAATTATATTGATCTAAAAAATTATAGAATCAAGATTAGTAAAAAGGAGGTGATTTTGCCGCGCGGATGGCGGGGGAGGTTTCTTACTTTTAGAGGATGTTGTCCTGGAGGTTTGCTAATATGCAGTCCCACGCGTCAGTGCTTTACCAAGCCGACCCGCTTCCCACATGAGGCAGAACAACGGCAAAAGCAAGACGTGGTTAACTTGAAGAAGATGAGGGAGAAGCGGATTCAGCAACGAGTGAAATGATGGTTGCTTCGTCCCTCCAACTTCTTTTTTTAGCATTATTACTTCGTCCCTCCAACTTAACTGCGGGAAAGATGTAGCTTTCTGATTTGACGCCTCATTGCTCATTACTACGCCGGCGCCATGACTGGGTGCTTCACCCCGGCTGCTCTGCACTGTATTCCAGTATGGCACGTGGACCCGATAGCTTGATGCCCCACATGTCGGTGCAAGGGACTAGAAGATTTATGAAAGCGAGCGCTTCACTCTTACGATGGAGGAGTACACGACACGACGTCCCAGTGAACTGTCACTTGTACTGTATATAGTACTATAGTTTTGCTGTTTCATACGATCCATCAATACAAACCCGATTAAACAGGAAAGGGCGGGATTTTTCCCGCGCGGTATATGATACTGGCCATACATTTCAAAGGCAATTTTAATGTATGCAAACTGAATAATTAAGTAACAATATGATATCTAGTAAAACTAAAAACACATATGATTTATTGTGTTAGAGTGTAGTAGTAGTGCTGTATTGCATAGTTGTTAGACGTAACATGCGAGAACATGTAGAGATGTAGTTTTGGAGGGCCTACAGAGAGAAAAGTGTAATACGTTCACCGAACTTCAGAATAAGCTAATTACGGTCACTATATACGTTTTGCGGTGATTATACGGTCACTTGCTCACGGTTCAGCATCGGATTGCACTCTGTTGACCGGCCAAATAGTCTGCGTGGCACCATGTTGACTAGTTAAATTGACCACGTTCCTTGTGGGTCCCACCTGTCAGTTCGCATAGGGAAAAGGTCAGATAAACACAAATTTACGCAGGCGCGACAAGACTCCACCCCGTGCGCGGGAATCAGCTGGTTGTGTATGTGTCTGTCAGGGCCTGATGTGTGCGCATGCACATGTAGGTTGAGCACTTGAGCGTGAGAGTGTGTGTTGGTCGTGTGGTGTACTGGTGTGTGCATGCATGCGTGCGTGTGTGCGTGTGAGTGTTGCATGCGTGCGTGGATGCATGTGTACGTGTGAGTGTTGCGTGCGTGCGTGGGTACATGTGTTCGTGTGAGTGTTGCGTGCATGTAGTTCATGTGCATGCATGCGTGTGTGTATAATCACCACACCAGCTCCTGTGTGTTAAAACAGACGGCTCAGCATACCAATACAAGGCCACCTTGTCCGCTGTGCCCGCGGTCATGACTTCGAACCACCGTCCAATATTTTTTTGTCATTTGTTTTCATTCTTACTAGCAAGATGCCTGTGTGTTGCACGTAACATCAAGATGCATTTGTATGACTAGTTTATCTTGTGAGAGAAAAGGATGAATGAGGGAAGGCCTTATTTGCAAATGTGGAGAGGTGTGTGGGTACATCTCAGGCAAAATTGTCATAGTTTCTTTCCTATCCGTCAGATATAAATCGGATGGCCTATATTGCAGGATGGCAGGCACACCATCATCACCAACTCTGTTTTTTATAAGAGTGTATTTTATCCCTACTCTTATAAAAAGCATAGTCGGTGATGACCGTGTGCCTGCCATCCTGCAATATAGGCTGTCCGATCTATATCTGACAGATAGGAAGGAAACTATGGCAATTTTGCAAAAAGATACCCACACCCCTCTCCACACTTGCAAATAAGGCCTTCCCTTGTTCATCCTTTTCTCCCACAAGATAAACTACTCATACAAATGCATCTTGATGTTCCATGCAACGCATGGGCATCTTGCTAGTATTTTATAAGAGTGTAGATGTAGACTAGATACAAGCCGACAGGTGGGCCCGATGGTTGTGAGATAATGTGATGCAACACTAGAGGTGCCACGTGGAGCGTTTAACTGGTCAACTAGTCATGTCTTGAGAAAATACAGAGTTGTACGGTGAGCCCGTGACTGTATAATAACCACAAAACATAAATGGTGACCGTAATGAGTGGATTCTGAAGTCCAATGTACGTATCATGCTTTCACTTCAAATACAATGATCGTCACTGTATATATCACGAGAGAAAGATGAAACATGCGTTAATCTGCTGGGGGCTTACTTTTAGAGGACCTGGAGATAGTTTGTGTGCGTACCTGAAAGGGGCGTAGAGGGGGGGTATGCGATGGAGAGAGAGATGCTCTTCGTTTCTCTTTATGATGACTACCTTTATATATTGTATAAAAATATACAAATTCACAGTGCGGAATAAATATCATTGTGGGCACCATGCAATGCAAGCGTTCATACTCCTCCATATAACTTTGTAATGTTGTATATATGTAGAAATTCTAAAATATTTTTTTGGCCACACTTTATTCAAAAGGAATGTTGTATGCGAAATAAACGTGAAGAGAGGGCTTTTTATACCAATGGGGTACGTGATGTAACATGTGTGAATGTGTAGTTGATGCATTTGGCAGGGCCTAGAGAGGTATGTGTGTGTATTACGTATTCGAGAGAGGCATGGATAGAGGGGCCGACAGGGGGACGTGGGAGAGATAGCACGAGAAATGAGAGTGGTCTAGAGAGAGAGAGACGAATATGACGTCATGGCGAGAGATTCCCTTGAGTGTGTATATGCAAGGGGGGAGTGGATAGAGGCACCAGGAGAATATATTTTTTGTGTGTGGTGTCTATGTTGGTATGTGTGGGTGTGAGAAGATAACGAGACATGGGGGCAAAGGGTGTGTCACCGCGTGAGGTCCAGTGGGTCGAGGTGAGGCCCTTCGTTCGGTTCCGTCCCGCGCCACATCGGTCGGCCCGTGACGCATTTAGGGAGACCCATGGATGACTAGTCGTACAAGAAAAAGGTAGCATAATTGTGAAGGACTCTATGTCCACTGACAAAGCCGGCTAGGATTTGTAACCCTGGGTTCTCGGACTAAGGTAACCCCTTTATCTTTGATATTACTATTCATCCAACCTAACTTTAAGGGGCATCCTACAGAATGCTCTGCTAGAATCATACTCGTCGATTAGGAATAGAGGTGTGAGACAATGCGTGAGAGACATGCCTAAAGATAATGTGCGTATAGGAGACACGTAGGCAGGTCTATGTATATAGAAAGGGTCGATGGGGATTGTGCGTGTGTATGGTTGCGAGAGGAAGAGTGCTTGTGATAAAGGTTAGTGAAAACAATTGTAAATGGTTACGAGAGGGAGGGAGGGTTATATCGAGAGCATGTGTGCGAGAAAGACACCTCGGGAGAGAGTGTGTGAGCATGTGTGAGAGACCACCGATGGAGAGTGAAACTACACGTACAAGACTGCTGTACACATTGATTAAAGATATAAATTGTATCCAAATATTAGGATGGGATCATGATATTTGCAATTCGCGTAAGGAACGGTCATTGATCCATCAGACATCTAGATTCTATCGAATTTGAGCATGTCTATGTTATTATTCGACACAATTGATCCACATAGTTAGTATTTTGAACTCCAGATAATGCATCGCTTTAGCAATCGAATATAAATGTGAGTATAGTTCATGTTGTGTGTGTAAAGCACATTATACATACGAAAGTTACACAATGAACATTATAAATAGCTACCTATGAACTAGCATACATTTGAATTCAACTTAAGGTGGTTTAAAAAAATCGAATTCAACATGAAGTCCATTCAATTATTTGAATTTTATATCATGGCGTTTGTAAATCATACCTAAATTATGGGGGCACCAATCTTTTCTCTGATTTTGTACATAATAGCATATGTAGTCGTGTACAAAATAGATTCTAATTTAGCTCCTCCATTCCAAAATAATCGTAGTTATCGGATTTTCAAGTGTCAAAATTTCAAAAAGAAGCGGATAATTTAATGAGGTTTTCAAACATACAAGGTCAGATTTAACGTTGTCTATTTAGGTCAATCCTCAAAGTTCAAGAGTACTCTAAACGTGAATGCTTGTGTTTCAAAATTTCGAACGAAGCGCCAAAAGAGCCTCTACTCGCCTGAAACCGTGTGAGACCAATGTTTGGTAGTACAAGGATATTAGTTTTCTAATAACTCCACCCCGTGAAACCTACCGGCCCGACATCCAAAGGTCTAAACTGGGGTAGGTTTGTAGCTTCATCTAGACGCCACGCAACCGCCTCCGAAAAATATTCATACACAATGGCCGCCTAAGCACACATGCGCGCGGCCGAAATCGCTCCCGCCCACTATTTGGGACACCTGGGATTACCATCCTACCCTCGATCCGCAGTAGGTCCGAAATTTAAGAGGGGGGCAAAGTTTGTACTTTCACCAAATTTTAAACAAGCTTGTCCCATCTTCTGTTCAAAAAAGCCAAAAACAAGCGCGTCACAGACCGAAACATGGTTCTCCCCCCCCCCCCCGCCCACCCGTCCGATTCCCCATTCGTACTCCGTGGGCGCAAAAACTACCTCTCCACCAGCCATGAAACCCCGGCGTCCTCCGTCCGCCACCCCATTCCACCCATCAACCGCCGCCCTCCTCCATCACGCCGGAGCCGATGTCCTGACGTCGTCGTCCACTGCAACCTCAACCGCAATGCCCTCCACGGCTAGTAGTTGAAGCCGAGGCCGAGCCGTCCGTACCCGAGCCAGTTCAACCACGCCGTCCTGCGCCTCACCGCTACCGCTCCAACTTCGCCACCCTCCACCGCACCGGAGCTGTTCCTGCTACGCTGTCCTTCGCCGCCTCAGATCTGCTTCCCCTCCGCCGACATACGGCCACGGCAACACAGTCAACAATTTGGCCATCGGTTTGTCCAAGAATCCACAGTTCTCCAGAACATCGGTTCCCTCGGGAGAAAAAGAAGATCGCCGCGACATATGGAAGAGACCACACTGGCAACCTATAAGGGTACTCCTCTTCCCTTATTCGTGCAAATCTTACGTGTCTGCTTGCACGGTATTCATCCCACAGAAGACACTAGTTGACCGCTTCTTCTTGATACTAGATGTTCCTAGAAATTCGCGATGCACAAGGTTTCTCCTCATATACTATTTCACCTTAGCTAGAGGTCCGTCGCGCCCTGAATTTCAATTCCTGGTCAGTTGATTCCCAATTAACGGAAGCATTCCCCGGCATAACAGGCGCTAGTCTGCCTGTTACGCCGGGGAAGCATTGCCTCGGTGTTTAATTATCTTAGGGGCATGTGGGGCCTAGAGCTACTGGCGCCCGATCTAGAGGTCGGCCGGGATTAAAGGGATGGCCTGGGGGCGCTGCCAAACACGGCGGTGGTGTGAGGTCGAGGGGAGGCGGGGCGGCGGAGGCAGGGGTCTGGGCCGGTGGTCGCTGGCGGTTCGAGAAAGATCATCAACAGTGACTGGCAGGAGGTAGACAAAGGCCATCTGCCCGTTCCTTATAGATTGGACGGTTCATTAAAAAAATCGACTGACCTATTTATTTTCAGTCGACTATTATCTTGACATGACCACATGTGGTGATGTGCTGGAGGAGTACCTGCATTTCCTGTGCTCATATATTAGAAAATCATACGGAGTAGAATCTAATTTTGTTTGCCATGCAATGTTGTAGAGCTATCATATGTCTCCTGTCATTTATTTTTCAGCCACCTGCTATCTGCTACTTTTACAGTGCACTATTGTGTTTTTATGCAAGGGTATTTCAGACCCTGCCTTGACAGAAGCAGAAAAGATAAGAGAGAAGTCGCTCCAGCGTGGTACGCGGCTAAGCCAGAGACGTTTCAAGACTATAAAGGGTGTAGTGTCAGCAGATGGAGACGCGGAATGTAGCTCTGGAGTTGATGATCTCGCTCGCCATGAACCACCATCCCAGGTGCTTGCTTTAACTTCACGGTGTCATATGTGGTTGCATGTTCATATGGTGTCTAGCTTGTATTCGAAAGGCCGAAGTCGGTCTTCATTAAGATAAGGAAAGATATTTTTTACATGAACCACCATCACGTGAGCACCAGAAGACAAATAGCTAGTCAGGGCACTGGCCGAGCCAGTGACAAGCCCAGCAAAGAGAGGCATCACCTGGAAGCCAACTAAAAAGCCGCGATGGTGGCGAAGCAGCCCGCCTCCCACCAGCCAGATGATCATGCTTACCACTCCAGCCAGATGTCTAGCTTGTATTGCTTCCAATTTGGTTGAATTGCATCTGCTTAGCTTACACATTATACCTTTGAATATGACATGCCTTTCTGTTTTTGGTACATACTAGTACATCTGTGTATTAACCATGTTCTTACATCAAACTAATGTTCTTGTGTATCCCTCATCAATCACTTATGATGAGGCAGTCAGGCAAGCGGAATACTCCTCATTTAAAGAATGCAGCGTCAGCCTCCCGACATGATTCTCAAGAAACAGCAAGGCTAGATGAAGATAGTGAATGTAGCTCTGTAGTTGATTACCGCATTCCCCCTACACTAGCATCACAGGTGCTTGCTCTAACTTGGCAGCATGATATGTGGTTGCATGTTGCATATGGTGTCTAGATTGTAATTCTTCTAATCTGGTTAAACTGCATGTGCTATTCTGCTTAGCTTATACACTATACCTATTAATGTGACATGCCTTCCTGTATTTAGTACATAGTACATCTGTCTATTAAGCATGTCCTCACATAAAACTATTGTTTCTTTGTATCCCGCATAAATCAATATGACGATACACCTTCAGTATACGTAGTGCGATATTAGTTGCATCTTTGATATGATTTATAGCATGCGCTGCTTCTAATTTGTTGAAATGCCATTATGATGGGACACTTTTAACTTGGCAGAGTCATATTGGTTGCATCGTTCACGTGGTGTCTAGCTTGCATTGCTTCTTATTTGGTGAAATGGTTTCTGCTTAGTTTACACAAACAGTTGTGAATATGCCATGCCGTCCTGTTTTTCGTATTATTCCATCCTGGAATCATGTGTTTGCCTTACATCAAAGTAGTGATTATCTGTATCATGCACGAATGAGTTCTGAAGAGTGAATTTTATTGCTTTTTCTTGTCGGTTTTACTTGACAATTCAAAATCAATAAAACGGAAGGAAGTTAGCAAGGCAGCGGATGAAGGTGCTCCTTCCAAATAGAGGGCCTCTACATATTCTACTCCTCCATCCCCCCAAGATGATTTCCAAGACAACACATGCATAGACACTCAACATAGCTGTGTTGGTGACGAGCACGTCTCCCCTAGTGCACCATCACAGGTGCTCCCTCTAACTTGGCACTGTTATATGTGGTTGCATGTTATGTATGATGTCTAGCTTGTATTGCTTCTAATTTTGTTGAATTGCATATGCTTACTTTACACATTATACTTGTGACTAAGACACGTGTTCCTATTTCTAGAAGATACAATATCTGTCTATCACACCATGTTCTTACATCAAAGTACATTTGTTCTGAAGAGCTAAATTGCTATTCGTTTTTCTTGTCGGCTTGACTTAACATGGCACAGTGAAAGAGGAAGCAAGACAGAACGACAGGGAAAGGGAAGCGGAACAATCCTGTAGATTCTGCTGGTACTGATGGTGCAATAGAAGGTCAAAGTCCAGCGGAAAATTGTACCGACATGGTATCCCATGCTACACGAGCTGCAGAACAAGCCAAACAAAAACAAAAAGATGCCACCAAACAAGCAGAGACAACCCTAGTTGTTGCAACACCTTCCACAGTACCACCAGCTACACGATTTACTCGTTCATCAACTCAGCTAGCAGCACGTTGCCAAGCTCCCTTGCCACCCGACACTACTTCCGAAGCACTCTTGACACAAGATGAGTTGGCAAGATCAGATGAACTTTGTGAGCTTCAAGAGCAAGAAGGTAGTTGTTGGAGTCAAGTTACAGTTGCATGCTTCTTTATATGTAGTCTCACAGTTTGATGTACACTAACACTTCCTATGTTTGTTGTTGGACTAGCACCTAGGCGCAAGAGGAAACAAACATCAGGGATAATGCTCGATAGGTTAACTAAATCTAGAGGAGGAAGAATGGAGATCCATTTTGAGGCAGGTTTAAAAAGGCCACGTGATGCTACAGAGTCAGCCAAGTTAGTATCAGAGGCAGCGGTTGCTGTTAGGTGTCATGTACGTATCCTCCCAACATGGATTCAGTACAGGAATGACAAAGACGAAACCAAGTTCAACACCTTCCTCGACCATTTATCTGTAAGTATGGTTATGTATGGAAACTAGTAATATCGTCTTGCTCTATCCAATACTTTCTAGGTTGCTGATAATGAGACTCCCATAATTTTCAACAGATGAGGTTAAAGTTGGATAGCCAAGATGATGCAACCAGACAAGCTTGCACCCATGTTTTCAAGTCTGCTCTGCGACAGTATCTGTATAACTTGAGGAAAACTCACTTTGAAGGCAAGGCTAATAGTGAACTTTCCCAAACATCTCCAGTGGAAAATATATCGGATGAAGACTGGAGGGGCCTTGTTAAACACTGGTCTGATCCGAAGTATCCGGTACATTATATATATGTGATCAGATCACATGTTGAAGTCCTATTTACGCATGTGGCATACAAATCTATCTTCTTGTAGGTGAACTGTTAGAAAAACAAGGCCAACCGTACGAAAGTGAAATTCCAACAGACGACAGGATCTCGTAGCTATATTGCACACTGCGAGGCTCTTGTAATTAGCTGCTGTTTCACTCTTTTCGCTGTACCATATTATCAGATCTATATTGACTTGTTCGAAATGCAGAGGAAAGCCCGCAAGGTCCAAAAAGTACCTGAACCAATTGCTGTGGAAATCTTCAAGGACTGTCACACCAGCAAGAAGAAGGGCATGACTACACCAGTCAAAGCCGCTGTTGTAAGTCCTTAATCCTCATGCCTTTTAACTACTACTTACTCTGACTTGTGCCTTGAACTGCATGGTTTGTAGCCAATGTCTATTACTCTATTTAATTTTACACACAATTGTCTTATAGTATCATTGCACCTTACAAGGTTTAAAAGAGAGGAGTGATGTTCCTTTGATCTTGACGTGTAATCTAGTTCCGTGCTGGACTTGCCCACACAATGTTACAATTGCATGTTTGTTTGTTCTCAGTTGTTTTGTGATATGAATGATGTCATACTATGCTTACCGTATTATAAACTTTGTCTCTTTATCCTTAGCCCTCAATACAATGTGAAAAAATAGACAATACATTAGCGATGGTACATGGTCATATGTTTGTAACCTGGTTTTATTATGTACTTTGCATTAAAATACAACTATTATTTTACATGGGTTCACCAGAATAAGTTCTGTATATAGACCAAAGCTATTTTGTTTGGTTTTGCTGCCTCCTTAATATCTTCTGTTTTGGTACTACTAATGTAAAACCACAACTTTTCAGCGAGCTATGGAAAAAATGGTGGAACTGCCACCTTCTGAAGGTGGCGAGGCAACTATAACCGCAATGTCAGCTCTTGCTGCAGTGGGTCAGTACCTGTCCACTAACAGTGCCAAAAGCACGTTCCTGCGTAATACTGGGTTGGTTGTTAAGGCAATCTCGTCCAAACTGCCTCATGATCAAGATATGCAAGCTCAAAACAATGTTGTATCTACTCTCCAGACACAAGTCCATTCCCTAACAGAGACCCTTTGTGAAACAAGGAGAGACATTGTTCGATGTTGTCAAGATATGCATTGTTTCGAAACCAGACTATCAGACATTTTCTATGTTGTTCAGGAGCCTAGGAGAACTGAAGGCCAAGGTTATGGTGCTCCATCGGACAATACAGCATGAAAACGTAACAGTCAGGTCAAATGAACTGAGCTTCTGAACTTCTGGTGTTGCATTTATCTGCTAGACTGTTAACTTTTATGCCAACCTTCCTTTTGTTTTATAGTTGTAATTTGTTTTGGTGCGATACAAAATTTGTTCTTAACGTGTAGCCACCGGCTGAAGAAAACAGCAAGCCATTTTTGTATAGTGTAGGGTGTTCCCTATATTTGCACTGTTGACGAACTTTGATGCCCACCGGCTGTAGTTTACATGGGCCTCCTACGGGCCGTAGAAACAATGGGCCTTCTAAGGGCCGTAGAAACAATGGGCCTTCTACGTGGCGTAGAAACAATTTGCCTTATACGGGCCATAGACACAATGGGCCTTCTATGGGCCATATCATCAATGGGCCTTCTACGGGCTTATGATCGGTTGGCCAAACGTGGGCCAATAACAGACCACATTATGGCCATAAATGGGCTAGAGTTGAAATCGTCCGTTCATGGGCCGACCATAACGGGCCGTCGTTAATCGGCCGTATTTTGATGACGCTATCAAAATGGCCCAACGTATTAACGGGCAACAAACGGGCCGACTGTAAGCATGGGCTGAATTTAGCCCACAAGCAGAAAATGACAGTAACGGGCCGTAAGTAAACGAATGTGGAAATGAGCCCAAGAATAAATGGGCCCCGAGAAGGCCGAAAGATAACATGGGCTGGAAATGGCCCAACTGAATAATGGGCCGTTAATGGGTATAAGTGATACACTCACTACTAGGAAAAGGGCTATAGATGGAATGGCCACTAATGGCGCACCAGACATGTGGTGCGCCATTGCTATATAGCAATGGCGCACCATGTGCTGGTGCGCCATTAGTGTGAAAGACACTAATGGCGCACCAGACAAACGGTGCGCCATTAGTAACAAATTTTATTTTATTTTATTTTGCCAGACATACTAATGGCGCACCAGGACATAGTGCGCCATTACTAGTTGTAACTAGTAATGGCGCACCAGCAACATAGTGCGCCACTAAATTTTTTTTTATTTTTTTACTTTTTTGCAAAACTACTAATGGCGTACCTGGTGCAGTGCGCCATTACTAGTTTAAGCTAGTAATGGCGCACTGCTCCCCGTGCGCCATTAGTGTATATTTCCTGGACACTTGATCTCGATCCCCCTCCATCTCGATCGCTATCCCACCTTGCCAGATCCGGCCCCCCTTGCCGCCGAGCACCCCCCACACCCTCTACCCCGCTCCACCGGGCGCCGCCGCCGACCCCCCGCACCCTCCCCCGCTCCATCGCCGCCGACGACCCACCGCACCCTTCCCTGCTCCACCGCCGCCGCCGACGACCCACCGCACCCTCCCCCGCTCCACCGCCGCCGACGACCCACCGCACCCTAGCTCCCCTGCTCCACCGCCGCCGATGACCCACCGCACCCTCCCCGGCCCGCTCCACCGCCGCCGACGACCCCCTGCACCCTCTCCGGCCTGCTCCACCGTCACAAATGAATGCTATAGCTAATTCCTCCCTCTCCCTCGCCAGTTCCCCTTCGTCCCTCTCCCCCGCGCCAGTTCCTCTCCGTCCGCTCCCAATCCGCGCCCCCGCCGCCTCCCTCTCCCCATCCTCCCCTCCGACCCCACCCCACTCTCGCCGGAGCAGCGCCGCAGGGCCGACACCAACCTCGCCCTCGCCCGCGCGCGCCGCAACCTCCGCCTCGCATTCAACAGCTACACACATTCTACACCGAGGACAAGGACATGAAGAGCGATGGTTATCAGAACTCCGGGGTAACGATGGAATCCTACACCGGTAACGACAAGGACAGAGCACCCCCCGCAACCCCCGACGACCCACCGCACCCTCCCCCGCTCCACCGCCGCCGAGCACCCCCCGCACCCTGTTTTTATAAAAATTGTTACTGTTTTTATAAAAAAATATTACTGTTATGATTTAAACAAGTTTCAACATATTTAAACACAAATAAATATCAAACAGCATTTTAAATGCATTTTTTATAAAAATTATTACTGTTTTTATAAAAAAATATTACTGTTATGATTTAAACAAGTTTGAACATATTTAAACACAAATAAATATCAAACAGCATTTTAAATGCATAAAAAAAATTGGGGAGCCTGGGAATCGAACCCAGGACCTCCTAGTGTGTGTGCTGCGTGCTGACTAGTCGGGCTAGTGGGCATGTTCTGATGGAGATAGGGTTAGGTGGGATATAACCTGACCAGTCGGGCTAGTAAGTAAAACAAAATTCTAATGGCGCACCAGGGGGAGGTGCGCCATTAGAATCGACGTACTTATGGCGCACCAGGGGGAGGTGCGCCATTAGAATTTTATACTTGTTCCCCTCGCACTGTCGCCTCCCTCCCTCCCTCGCTCGCCAGATCCCCCACTCCTCGACCCCAACCGTACGCCGCCGCCCCCTTGCTCCGCCCCCTCCGTCCGCCGCGCCTGCACGTCGTCCGCCGCTGTGGTCTTGCGCTGCCTCGACGCCGCCGCCCCGACCCCCGCCGGACTCCACCCCCGCCCCAGCACGTACGTCCCCTCCCTCCCTTCCCCCATCCCCCTAGCTTCTCCTCCTCCTCCTCTCACCACCCGTGCCTTCTTCTGCTCGAAAGGTCAAGAAGGCGGCCAAGGACGCCGACGACATCACGGGCCCCTTCCTCCGGATCGCCGCCCGCAGCCTCCTCGACGCCGGCGTCCACCGGAGCACCACGACCGCGTCTGCGACCTCGTCTCTGCTCCGCCGCCGTCTACGACCTCGTCTGCGACCGCGTCCATCAAGGTGAGTTCTTCCATGGATCACTTCCAGGCCGTCGGTGCCATCCTGTTAATCAAGAGTGCTACTCCATCTAACTGTCATGAGGGATTATGGTGAATTTGCAATGCAATGCCAGTACTACACCTGACGATTTGCAATGCCAGTGTGAATTTGCAGTGCAAAAAAATTGCCAGGTCTGCACAATTGTTGTTCTAGTTACTTTCGAAACAAGGAGAGCTTTGATGTTGACTAGCATGCTGATAAATTATGAGAAATTAAAGTTTCTCAGATATGCCAGCAAGAAAATTCCTGTTGTTAAATTCACTGAAAATTCAGTTAATTTGGCTTTACTGAAAACCTTACTGAAACTAAATTCAGTTAGCTGGGTCATCTTCCACTTGAGAGGCTGGAATGATATCAGTGGCAATTATTTCCTATGATATGATGTAGCAGTAGTAGTAGTATATTGTGCTTAGGGCATGAATCATATGCAGCAGTAGTAGTAGTATTTTGTGATGAGGTTGGAGATTATGACCCCCAAACTAAATCTCCTAGGACCACAAATCATACCATCTCATCCATATAAGAAGCTTGAACAGCACCTTAACAATGAGGCACTACTAATTGGGCTGCTGTTTCCTCCCCAAAAGAAGGCATCTGTGTGTTGCTTCTCAACCCTGGTGCCTTGCAGGTGAGATCACCTGCTTTACAGCTTTCTCTTGCTGCATAGGAAAGGTATTTTGCAGTGCTCAAGCAAAGTGAGGATAGTTTTTGCACAACAGCTGAATGTAACTGAATTTTTGAACACATGAATTGTAGATAGTTTCAGTTAACTAAGATTGGCAAAATATCTTGTTTCAAATATAGCCTATGCATGTCTTGTTTTCTGGTTATGGATATTGTATAGTACTGCATATCTTGTTTTTTTGTAATATAATGCTTACCAAAGGTTTCAATATTTTGCTGTTACCATTGTTCTTTGAGCATAATTCTTTTTCATTTCCTACTATCCTTATTCTAATTCTCTTAAATTTTGAAGCTGGAAATAAACTGCCAAAACTGAAAGAAATTGGAGTGTTGAAGATATGCTAGTGCTGAATTTTAGTAGTAGACTAAAATAAATTTTAGAATGACTGAATGTATGCAGCCTGCAGTAGTGTAGCTGTACCAAAATCACATATGCCCTAATGTATGCAGTCATGTTTTTATGCCATTCTGACTTGTCCACTGGGACTTCTCTCCTGTGATGTCTGTTTTGTTTCTGCAAAAACCCATTCAGTAGTGTGGGACTGTGGATCATTAGCAAGGAAACCCTGCTTTAGTTCAGACTTCAGAGATATTTGCCTTTGCTTCAATAGGTAGTTTGCTCATAGTCTAAGTTGAGCTGATTTTGTTGGGTGACCTTTAGATCTGGAATGGAAGCTCACATAAGTTGAGCTGCTTTTTGTCCATATGAAAGCAGAGGACCATATGGTCTGTGGCCTTTTCATCCATATGAAAGTAGAGGCACATTGTGGTGCTAGTTTGCTGGGTTTTGTCTCCGACCATCGTGTCGTGATGATTTTGCAGGTACCCCGAGAGGCCCTTGAGTTTGCCGGAATGTCGATTAACTTCCGTTCCGGCAAATTCGGGTACTCCATTTGTCCTATTTTCAGCAAAGGTCATGCTGAAGTTTTCCGTGAATTTTAGCATGACTTTGCTAAAAATAGGACATATGGGGCACTTGCGACTAATGCATGGGCCGGGGTATCTTAGTACTTAATTAAGTAGGATCAACTGCCCCTTTATTCTTGCTGCATTAAACCATGCATAGGTGGCAATAGAGCCAAGTGATTAGGCCCAACTTAGAATTCTCCTTCCCTTTTCTTTATAGGGTGTATTATTAGAAGATACCCATATATATCAGTCAACCTAGGGTCCCTCGGCATCGATAAACCCTAAATGATGAAAACTTAACTTAGCATTTAGGATGCCTCAGTGTCGACAAACCCTAAAGGATAAAACCTTGGCTTTTAGGGTGCCTCGGTGTCGATAAAAACCTAAATGATGAAAGCTTAGGCTTTTAGGGTGCCTCGGCGTCGACAAACCCCAACATATTCTATTTGGATGGCCTTGCTAACCCTTGACCATAAATACTTGAGATGGATGTTGCAGGCTTAAAGAAAGAAATGTTTTTAGGCCAACTCCACTGGGCCTGGCTGAAAATGCACAAGTGTGCATGACTAACAATATTCTATTGTAAAGCTAAACAGGAAAGAGGAACCACTCATCCTAACCATTAGCTCTCAAAATTACCACTTCACTTCTTACTACTGAAAATCATAGACCATCTCCATTCACCAATTGCTCAAACCAGTTCGAAGGGCGTGTTTTCACCACACTGTGGATTATCTTATTGGACCCAACAGAGATGATGTAGTTTTGAATTATGAACATAGGAAATGTCGTCATCGGACGACGAAAGTCTCTCGGGGGAGTGCGACTGGTGCCACGACAGTCGAGGTCTGTGCGACAGGCCTCACCTGGACGATGATCGGCGCTTCAGCATTAAGCTCGAGGAGACCTTCGAAGTTGAAACGGTACGCAACGACGACAAGTGTTTTTTTTCATAATTAAGCATGACTTCAACTATTCCAACGTGTAATTTCATCTTTTACAATTCGAGTATAGTTTATCCCATGCCATGCAAGACGCTATGTCTTGGAGAGGATGGATTTTGAAGATCATGAAAATTTTGAAACGAAGAAAATTCACCTAAGGACACATCATGATGTGGATTTTGAAGTAAATCTGTATAATGCTGAGAGCGTAACCCATTTTGGTTGCAAAAATTGGGAAGCATTTTGCAAGATGTATGGTTTTGATGAGGGTATGCTTGTCACCATGGATCTTGGTGATCCTGGCATCCACCAAGACAATATGGACATTTGGGTCCTTGTTGATACGCCTCCAGTTCTACCGCTATGTGAGTTTCTCAAACATAGTTAATTATTAACTAATCTATATTGTTTATTTCAAAATAGTTGACAACTTATTTCCATTGACAGCTTATTTTGATTGTTCAAAAAATGTGCGGAAAATGGTAGACAAAACCCACTACACCGATGGCTCCGAGTTAACTTATAAGGAGAAAACTCATCTGGTCGGATTTTGTACTGATATTGAGAATTACAATATCTACAATCAAACTCCTCATCATTATGGTCCTCAATACGTGCCACTAGTGCACGTGTTGAACTACGGTAACTACTATGGAGATACCCTAGTAAGATTTCTTACTATTACGACATCCGTGCATATTTTGCATAGTTCTAAAACTAGTACATTATCATTGCTAACTATGAAGTTATTACTATGTTTTTCAACAGATAATCCCAGAGGATTGTGTGCCTCATTTGATGTATCAGAATGGTAGGCTTGATGTTTTGAATATACAACCAGGTCATCCTACGAATCTCAACTGTCCATACCCGATTTCTAAAAGAAGTGGAGACATGCAAATCAAAGAATGGAAAAAATGTATGGACAGTCGCAAGGAGCTTCTTGGAAGAAAAAGGAAGCGAGGCGCAAGAATTGGAGACAGGATGATCTCCATTCTCCATAATGGAGAGTCAGGGTCTATATTGTTTTATGCTATTTTACCTTAAAGAGGGTATTTCGGTCCTACCTAATACTGATGATCATGTGCTAAGAACAATTAAGTAGGGTTGGTTCGATGACTATGAGGATGATGATCGTATGACTTGTTATTAATAACGAGTAGAAGTTGTATGATGATGATTAGTAGGACTTGTTAGGATTAGTATTAATTTCGACAAACTCGCTACTCGCGGTCTCTAGACTTGTAATGTTCTATCTTTGTTCGGTCTTTTGATTTCGGAGACTAATATGATGAATTGTATTCGGAGACTAATCTTCTATTGAATTCGATGAATCTGCTGTTGTTGTGTGGTGCTGTTTATATTCTGTCCAATAATATATTTTGTAATCTGTGCAAATATCAGAAAAGAAAAAAAATCCCTAATATACATACTAATGGCGCATCACCCAGACGTGCGCCATTAGTATGCCAAAGGATACTAATGGCGCATCGCCCACCAGTGCGCCATTAGTATGGCAAATCACATGCCCACTGGGAGGCTTACTAATGGCGCACCGGGGCCTGTACTAATGGCGCACTGCCTGGTGCGCCATTAGAGTACCAGATACTAATGGCGCACCAGCGGTGCGCCACTAGTAAAAATTACTAGTGGCGTGATGCTAGTGGCGCACCAGTGGTGCGCCATTAGTAGGCAAAACTGGTGCGCCACTAGTAAGCCTTTTTCTAGTAGTGACTGTTCATTACGGGCCAGTTTCACCACGGGCCGTTAATGGGTATAAAGTGATACACTGTTCATTACGGGCCAGTTTTACCACGGGCCGTTAATGGGCCGAGAGTAATAAGGGCCTCATATGGGCCGAAAGTGGTCATGGGCCATACATGGGCCGGAAGTTAAAATGGGCTGGAATTATATTGGATGGCCCAGATGATGCTACTGGGCCTAATTCGGTTAGGCCGTAAACGAGCCTGGGTTAGCGGGCTGTAAATGGGCTATATGCGAACAGGCCGTTAACAGGCTTGCCGTGGGCCGGCCCGCCACCTTTTGACCAAGTCAAACGGGCTGACCTTTTCACAGGAATGGGCCTCTGTTGGGCCATGCCACTTGTCGACGTATCAGAGGCGCTTTGTGTCCAATGAGTGGATGACATTTGTCCCAACGTTGAGCTGACACGTGTTTCCTCCAGCCAATGATGATTTTACAGTTGGAAAGTCCCCATTGGCCGGGGCTGTTAACGGGTTATCAGATCCGAAACTGGACCTGATAGCTTAACGGCGTTCCGTTACGGTGGATGCCACGTGTCAGTCACCCTTGACGAAAGCACTTCCATGACGCGCGATTTATCGTCATGGAAGTGGACACTTCCGTGATGATAATTTTGGTAATGTCATGGAACACTTCTATGACAGCACAGGTATGACTATCTTGATTCTGTCATAAAATTCTCATGGATGTACATGCATGACAAAAAATGCGACCTACTGTGACAAACACGTATCATCACGGAAGTTTTTTTGTTGTTGTGCCTACTCGAGGACGAGCAGGAATTAAGCTTGGGGATGCTTCATACGTCTGCAACGTATCTATAATTTTTTATTGTTCCATGCTATATTATATTCTGTTTTGGATGTTTAATGGGCTTTATTATACACTTTTATATTATTTTTGGGACTAACCTATTAACCGAAGGCCCAGCCCAAATTGTTGTTTTTTTGCCTATTTCAGTGTTTCGCAGAAAAAGAATATCAAACGGAGTCCAAACGGAATGAAGCCTTCGGGAACGTGATTTTCGAAACAAACATGATCTAGAGGACATGGAGTCCACATCAAGCAATCAACGAGGAGAGCACGAGGCAGGGGGCGCGCCTACTCCACCCTCCCCAGGCGCGCCCTCCACCCTCGTGGGGCCCACGTTGCTCCACCGACGTACTTCTTCCGCCTATATATACCTACGTACCCCCGAAACCATCAGGAGCATGCATGAAAACCTAATTCCACCGCCGCAACCTTCTGTACCCGTGAGATCCCATCTTGGGGCATTTTCCGGCGTCCTGCCGGAGGGGGCATTGATCACGGAGGGCTTCTACATCAACACCATAGCCTCTCCGATGATGTGTGAGTAGTTTACCTCAGACCTTCGGCTCCATAGTTATTATCTAGATGGCTTCTTCTCTCT